>NC_050191.1:6665168-6815168 GCF_008315115.2 Sander lucioperca
ATTAGGAAAATTTTTAGAAATCTACAATTGAAGGGTAGATCAGTGGCAATGTTATTCAATAGGAGAGTTCTAACAATAAAAGATTAAAAGTAGAGGTCAGACAGCAGCTGAGAAGATAACCTCACAACAATCATGAAACATGATGGAAAGCTCAAAAACTGAGCAAACAGGCAATACGATTGAAAGCTCCAGAACAACTACTATGGACCTTGAGATTGTTTTCTCGACCTATATAGAGGTTTATCTTTATTCCTCAGCTGGAAATATTTTTGGAGCAGTTGTTTAAACACATTTCTGCTCACTGATTGAGCAAATGCCAATCAAAGTAAAGTCATCTCAGTGCAGCATGGAGATAAAAGTGTTGAGAAAGCAAAGCAGCGTCCTGAAGTTACTCTGCGAACACTTTTTTTGTGGCTGTCTTAGCTGTCAGACCTACTGTACACTTTAGTCTCTATGGCTTCTGTGAGTCAGCATTACTAAACCTGCTCAAAGTCCTTTACCTGGGATGCCTGCACGCACACGCACACGCACACCCACACCCACACCCACACCCACACCCACACCCACACCCACACCCACACCCACACACACACACACACACACACACACACACACACCCACACACACACACACACACACACACACACACCCACACACACACACAGAGGGGTTTAGAGAGTGAGTGCATGTCTGTGTGTTAATGTCCTACCATTTCAGAACTGTCAGCAGCGGAGAAGTGGCTGTCACAGTCAGCTCCTTCAAAGTGGACAGTCCAGGTACCAGGCGAACGGGGATGGGGTACTAACCTACAGAAACCTGGTAGAAGAAACACACATACACACACATTTTCACACATCTAAATTCTGTGTAAAAACACAAACTTTAGAAATGGAATAACCATGGTAAAACTATAAAAAATATTATGTCCAAACAACTCCAGTCAAAGTTTGTCCAGTGGCAAATTTGAAGAAAGAAAGCAGATGGAGCCCAAGTTACACAAAAGCTGTAATCATGAAATGTTGATAGGGTTCAAACTGTTTTGTTAAGGATCCCCTTCAGACATTTTTAAGACATATGAAAAAACACTGCCATGAATAACATGTGTCTGATGTTTTTAAAAATACCTAAAAGTTAACCTGCTCCTTTTCCCTCGCCATATCAAACTCAGTGAAGGACAACCATCCAGGTTACATAACAAATAGCAAAACATATTTTTGAGTGAAGGGGGACTTCAAACATATCAAACACTTGCACAGTTATCCATGCACAAATCCATTATCAAGTTACCCCTCCAAAAAAATACAGTGAATCAACAGCAAGATCCTGCACATTCTTGCACAAAAAACAGGGTATATGAACTCTTTGATATAGAACATTATTCCTAAATACTGGTCCCAGTGACTTTACCTCTCTGCAGCAGCGGCTCCAGGAAGTCCTGCAGGCCGTTGGGGAGGCTGCGCACCACATCGCAGGAGTAGCCATCCTCAGGAAGGAGGAAGGGCAGCTGCAGGTCCGGATCCTCCTCCAGCTGGACCTCTCTCCCATCACTCCTCGCCAGCTCATCTGCTGTGTTTTCTGCCACAGCAACCACGTGGTCTATCAGCTCCTGTACACAAACACAACCGGAAGCAGCACACGTATCAGGCAAGCTCACGTTACATAAAGCGGACGTTAAACTGTGTGTGCATCAAACTGTTCTCGTTTTAGTTTAGAAATGATGTTACGTTAAGTTTGAATGTTCTCTATTTTGAGTGTGCTTCCGTGCTTTTGTCTTACAGGTGGGATGTAAGGCTCGTCTGGAGCACAGTGGTAGTTGGTCATGAGTGCGTGGAGCTGCAGGGAGTTGAGCTTAAAGCAGGTGTTGTGGATGTTCTGCACATCCTGCATGGAGTATTTGTCCATGGTGAGCAGGGTGGTGGCCTGGAGGACACAGAAAAGAACATTTCAGTGAGCTACATATCTTTTATACTGTCTACATCTTGAATTTGTATCTTTTCTTCTAACATGGATGTCATTACAGATAGTAACTATTTATGTGTCAAATAAACCTTTGAATCCCTGAATACACATTTACAAATTTGAAAACTGGCATCAAATATTCTTTAACATGCACGTTTTAGTTTGATTAAACAGTCTTATTGTAAGCAAGTCCTACATGATCAAATTATTATGAGAGATTTCTGGATGAGATACTTTGTTCTTCTCACTGCTTTGAAAAGCCAAGGCTGTGTCCTGTTGTTTCCACGCATCACTTGAAATGTAACAATACGATAATCAGAATCTGATGACAGCTGTTGGGATGTTTGCTTATATTGTGGGGATGTTTGCTTGTATTGCCAGGGAGACGCCCATGTCAAATCTGCTCACGCAACAACACTCACGCAGCCCTAAAGAATCAGATGAGCTGAGATTTTGAGTGTTCAAACTCGTATACGTTGATACCTTACGTTTATTTTTTCTAACTTAGTTTTTAACTGTTGATTATGTAGTCACAAATGTTGAATGTTATGGAGAAATACAGTGCATACCATTTACATGTTTTTAGGTGCTTTTGTCACACTCACCTTGAGTGTGACAAACCCCACTGTATCAGTGTATTTTGATGAAATGTAGATGACCTGCATAGTACTGGTGGTCTGTGTGGACAAATTTACTATCATCTTCATGTACTTAAGTCAACTCTTGCTCCTTACGATTAAATTATCTAAACATATCTTAGCTTTTTAGCTTTTCAAAAAAAGTTTATAGTGGCAAGTCGAGCATAAACTTAACTGCAACTCTGACTTACAAAGACGACTAAAGAAACTAAAGATCCGGTGTCTTATACAGCTAATAAAAAAAAGGCAAGATAATTCCCACTGGCCATTGTGGAAGCAATTCAGTAAAAAACACAAATATAGATTTAAACAAATGAAAACACTGATGATAATAAAATCCACGACCTCTCGGCATCTGCTCATATCCCAGCGCACACTTCCCTTGTTCCCCGGGTCCCTCTATCCTCCTACCTGTACAATTCGACTGAGGTGGCAGTCGGCGGCGAGCTCCAGACCCTGTTTCTCTGCCCAGGCCTCGATGTGGCTGAGCTGCTGCCGGAGGATGGCCCCCCAGTAGTGACAGCACAGGCCCGACTCTGTGTCCGTCACCAGCTTGTTGAAGAGCCACATGTTGATGAAGTGGAAGAGCTGAGAGAAGAGCTGGATGGTCAGGGCGGCGTTGACTCGACACCGCCGCAGCAACGACATCGCCCCCGTCAGGGTGTGCAGGACATCCTCTGGAAAGAGAAGAGACAAGCAAGCGACATTAGATATGTATGTACTCAATTGTGGCAATCATTAATTTCACATTCGGAAGTCACGGACAGCTGAAATACGCTGTGATTACGAGACTTAAGCCCCTGACACACCAACCTGATGGCCGGCCATTTGTAGAAAAGGCAGTCGGGCTGATCAGTCGGCTCCCCGAGATCCAAAAAGTGCCTCAGAACACACCGAAGCGACGGCAACTTGAGCGTACGTTTTGCGTGTGCGTCCATAACGGCAGGTGCCGCTAATCTGTATTGTCGCCCAAAAAATGAAAACCGGAAGCTGATTGGACGAACGCGTCATGTGGGTCTGGTTGCTCCCGGATTTTTCAACCAGGCATAATGGCGGCTTCATTCGGACGATATGATCTCATATTTTACGAAGATAGTTCACCAAAACGTGTTTCTGAAAACGTTTTAAGCGAGAAATAGGCCATGCAGTTGCTGAATCTGTCTTCATTTCAGATTGACAAAGGTCAGTTTAAAAGATTTTCCTCAGATTTTGAGAGGCTTAGTTACGCTCACTCCACCAATCAGATTGGTCATTGAGTCTGACTGCCCGCCCTCCGACCCAGCAAGTCAGGTCGGCCAAAATGGATGCTGACAGCTCCTCCAACGGACGACGGCACGGAACACACCGAACAGACTAGAGTCACTGACCTCGCCAGACTGTCCGACGGCCGATTATCAGGTTGGTGTGTCAGGGCCATTAAACAGCATAGTTATATGTTACTGACATGAGGTCGCTTCACAATAAAAACATTTGAAAAAGGAGACATATGAGGCTGACAACATCTCTCTCTCTCTGGGTAATTGCCATTTCACAAGGCAGAAATCCAAAGTTTCTTTCACTCACTCCAGTGTCTGTGTAAAGCCACTGATATATGCGTTTCTGGCCAAAACCTATGGAGGTTTGGCAGATGCTACAAATTTTGCCTTGACTGAAGGAATGCACTAGAAGTACTGCTTCTCTACAACAGTTCTTTTCTTCTTTTCCATGTGAACTATTTGATAGTTTTACCTCTTTAGACCCCTAAAAATAGTCCAAAAAATGCAAAAGTCACTCTGGTTGAACTGATCGGAGCTCACAGACATGCACAACCTGACCAGGAGGCGCAAGTGGGCTTCATTTAAAAAGGGTTCATAAACCAAAATGGTGGGGAACCCCTGCACGTGTCCGTGTGTGTTTATATATTACCGATTTTGGGTCTCTGTGGATTATGTTCCTCGGGGTCGTCCAGGAAGGCAGGCATGTAGTTGTTGAGATCAGCCTGAAGACAGTGGACCAGGTACCTGCACCAACACGTTACAGCTCGTTAAAGACAACAGACTTCACCATCAAACAACAGAGAAGCTCTAATCCAAATCGCTTGTCTTTCAGGGAACTTAAAAGTAATCTTTTTTATCATGACTGGTAAAAGTCGTGAAAAACTTTGCACTGCAGTCATCAGGAGGAAAAATAGCTGCACACTGCTGCCTTGCTCCCAGTTCTTCTTTCACTGTAGATGGACATGACGTTTGGTTTCATGGCGGTTCTTGTTGAGATAAGGTTTCTGTGAGTTTTTTTGCATTTTTTGCTCTGGATTTATTTGTAACCATAGCACAGCATTCTAATATTAAATTTATTCCTGTGTGTGTATGCAACTAAAGCTGAACTTTTAATGCAACATAGATGTCATACTTACAAGGCTATTGTGTGACTACTGCACATACTGATCTATTTTGTAAAGTATCAATTAGTCACATATGTTGATTTTTTGGAGACAATTTATTGTCAAATGCAGTCTACGCAGAACAAAAGAAGAACAAGATTTTTTTGAAGAACATTTGAATGTATTCCAGTGGAGGGAATCATTTATAAAGTTTCCTCATATTCCCTGACCTCCACAGAGAACTGGCCAAAGTCCCTGACTTTTGCTGTCTGGAATACATTTCTAAAATGTCCACGACACTGTGGACTCCCACCCCACATCCACTCACACAACCACACACACAGACTGACTTGAAAGCCATCTGGACCAGATGGGCGAGGATGTCCTGGGCATCCAGCGTGACGCGATTCAGGTCTCGGTCCTGCTTGATGAAGTTGAGCAGTTCTGAGGCGTTGGCCATCCAGAAAGCCAGCGCTCCTGCAATGTTCTTCTGCTTCTGTAACATACCAACCGCAGCCACACACACAAAGAAAAAAAAAAATACATGGAAAGTTGTTAGAGCAGCAGGATGAAGGAGAGACTGGCGAGTTAAAAAAAAAAGAAGGTAGGAGAGGGTTTTCTGTTTAAGTGGCAGCCAGAAGGAGCAGTTGTTACTTCAGGGATAGACTCATGCCCCGCCCACTCTCCCTCTAAGCCAACCCGGTGCCGAGTGTAAGAGTGGTCATCGCTGTCACTCAGAAGACGCTCAATTAAAGTGTCTTCATGTCTTTACCATTTGAATGTAAGCTCTAAACAATTTTCCTTTATGAGAGACATTAGTGACCACTCCTTCTCCCCCGCAGACACCAACTCCATTTACCAGGTCACCAGACACTAGCCTGCTCCGCGTACTAGTTGGTTGTGCTGATTTCTTTTGGACAAATCTAAACAGTGTTTAGACTGCAGACGTACACTACACTTCACACTGCGAGCAACAGTATCAACAACCGACTACAAGTCTATTTGTTTCCAATAGATCAGAATGGCATACAGGGACATTTCTATGGTGAACTGTAGTCAGATTTAAGCCATTTAACATTGATTTTAAAACACACACATATTTTTTATATATATATATATATATATATATATATATATATATATATATATATATATATATATATATATATATATATATATATATATAGTTACAATCGATATTGAGCTCTAACATGATTTTAACTAAGTAGATTTCTGACATGCTTTAATTCATATTACATTTCACTTCAGCAGCCGGTTAGCTTAGCTTAGCTTAGCACAGAGACTAGAAACAGGGGGGCAGGTAGCCTGGCTCTGTTCAATGCTAACAACATTTGCATACTCTAATTTTCACTTGTATATGTGAGAGAATTGCATATTTTGCACACCCACTTATTAACACATGATATCTCATTTGTTGTGACGTGACAGCAGTATTGATAATCTCGTCTAACTCTTTGCAATAAAGGGAATATGTGTATTTCGCAAATGTTTGAATAGGTATTCCTTTATCCTCCTCAAAATACAACATTTTAAAATAGCAAATAAAAGCAATTGAAGACACACGTTGCGCATTTTGTAACTCTGTAGCTGCACATCGCCACATAAATGTAATTAGTCTCTTGCTGAGTAAAGTGATCCATCAAACCAAGTAGCTTGCAGAGTGATCGGGCAGCAACACGCTAAACCAAGATAATAGTATCAGAGAATAATTAATGACATAGTTATCTCAAAAGGCCAACACTGAGTGGATAATATCAGATTTTAAATAACGCTCCATATGTCATCCTACAGTCTAAAGGACATTTTCTTTTGGTCCTGAGGGAGGACAGAGCTCAGTGTGTGAGGAGCTGATTGGTTGATATCCCTGCCACTCAGAGAGGGAGGAATGTGCGAAGCTCTCTTCCCCGCACTCATCTATCCCCGCCTTGAAAAACGTAACACAAAATTAAACAAATCAAAGATTTAAAAACAAAAAAAACAAAAAAAAAAAAACCTTCATTCAGAACAGCCAGAGAATGAGAGACGGAGCCAAGTGCATCCAAAACGAAACGTGACAATGGAACATTTAGGAAACACTTTAAACACAGACGGATGGCTCAACATGTTAAATGAACTTCCAAACAGACAAATGAAGCAGAGGAGGTGGAGGAGGTCGGAGGGACGCGACTCGTCTCTCATCCCCACTGTTGAGTAGGAGAAGCAAGACGTGATGTCACACAAAATGGATGCCAGCAGTAAAGATGGAGCAATGGTGGAAAAGAATGGTTGCTTTGGTTTTGCTCGGTTTTTGTTGGGTTTTTTGGTTTGTTTTTTTAGTACCAGGCAGGTCCAGGAAGCTGAATGGAATTAGTTGGGTTGCTGTTGCTGTTGTTGCTTAGTTTTCCAGCTGTGGGAGGACGCATTATTATGGCTTTATTTTACATTTCTGTTAGAAAGGAGAAAAAGAAGCAGCAGCAACAATGAAGGGCTGGTCAAAAAAAAGCAGACAGAGCAGTAAAGAGAGAATTCAAGAGAGAAAGAGAGATTAAAAGAAGGAAGCCAAGAGGTTGACGAGGTTGGGCGACATGATTTTACATTTTAAAATCACTGACATAGTATCAGGTTGCCTTCAAAGGAACGTCAGACAATGGGACCGATTGCATCTATAAAACAACTATTTCCGTGTGACCAGAAAGCTTAGTGTGGGTCAAAGTGTTTGGCTGAAGAGAAAATATGTATGCTGCCTTCAAACACTGCTGCAAATATCCAAAATATACAGTAGGCAAAAGTGCAAAATGCAACAAATGGTTGAATTGTTCCAAAATGTTTGGATACTCTTTGATTCGTAAGTCACGTAGAAATCTATCAGGAACGTATGGTTTAAATAAAGTCAAATTTTTTTATATATATATTTATCATCTAGTGAAAATATTTGCTGTTACTGGAAATGTGCAAAATCTCCATCAATATACTATTGTCATTTAGAGGTAGTCACTTGCATTTCCATCTAGCATTTTGGAAGGTATTCTACATGTAGGGCTGCGACTACCATTGATTTTTATTCAATCAATCTACCTATTGTTTTTTTGGTTTATCAAGTAACTGTTTACTTTATAAAATGTCAGAAAAAAGGTTAAAAAAATGTGCATCATAATTTCCCACAGCCCAAGGTGACGTCTTTAAATTGCTCGTTTAGTTGGACAAAACGCCAAAAACTCAAAGTTTTTAGATATAAAACCGAGAGAAGCACAGAACAAAATGTCCCATTCTTGCCTCATTAATGACTAATGTTGCCGAATAATTTTCTGTAAATCAACTAAGGATTAAATGTTTCAGGTCTAGCTGTATGCAAATTTTTCTAAGACTTCCTTATTTCTGATCTGCTTTAAAATTCAAATTTTACGGATTCGCATTCATTCCATCATTGCTTATTTCTTAAAGGTCCAGTGTGTAACGTGTTTAGTTGTTCATTCTCAAAATCTGTGTTGCCAGTTCACAAACTTGTCCTTTTTCATGAACATTTACCACCACCATCAATTCCAAGTATTCCTTTTGGCTTGAAATTTTACATTTGCGTTTGCATGAACTGGGGTAGATGCTCCATATTCATGCGCCATCTTGAAATACGTTAGCCGGTAAGGGACACACAGGACATACTGCTCCGCCTTTCGTGTTTTTCACTGTCACACGATAAACTTGCAAGTGCTGCTAATGCTGCTAATGGGTATCGTCGCTTCCCGGCCACGGCAAGTTTGAAGAAGGAAACATGGAGGACCACATGTATTCAAAATCCAAATTTCTTCTTCACCCAGAAAAAGAAAAAGGATATTGAAAAGACCAAGAGACCGGCGTCATCAGAAAAAAGCGTGAAGGCTACCGTAGCTGTAATACGTACTTTGAACTGCGTGGTGCGAGAGAGTTGAGTGCGATATATGATCTCAACGCTAGATGGGAGAAATTCCTACACATTGGACCTTTAAGGTGGGTGACCCATCTGACCCATTCCACTGGTTGTTGTTTTTAAACTCTACTCAGAAAGTTTTGTCATATTTCTTCCTATTTTTTATTTCTTGTTTTAACTACTATGTAATGAAAATACAATTCCTTTAAGTAGGCATGACGTTTAAGTTTCTTTAAAAGGCATACAAATGTGTCCCATCATCTATTAGCTGGGTTTAAGTAACATCAAAGATTTTTGAGATGCATTGTCGAACTTGAGATATTGTAACCATATCGCCCACACCAAGAGAAAGAGAGAAAGAAAGTGTGAGTGAGGGAGGTAGACGCGTCTGTAGCAGCCGTATCATGGTGTGCTATCCTACCTGATCCCCTTCAGGAATCTCCTGGATGGAAGGAGGAGGAGGAAGAGGAGGAGGAGGAGGAACGAGAGGAGGACACATTCACAGGACAGAGAGAAAACACGTCAACAGCTACAGTATGGACACAGCCATGTAACACACACACACACATACACACACACACACACACACACACACACACATGGTCATGGTTTACAATGTGAAGACATCTTGAATCAGTTAAAGGTCCTATGACATGCTGCTTTTGGATGCTTTTATATAGACCTTAGTGGTTCCCTAATACTGTATCTGAAGTCTCTTTTATATAGGCCTTAGTGGTCCCCTAATACTGTATCTGAAGTCTCTTTTATATAGACCTTAGTGGTCCCCTAATACTGTATCTGAAGTCTCTTTTATATAGACCTTAGTGGTCCCCTAATACTGTATCTGAAGTCTCTTTTATATAGACCTTAGTGGTCCCCTAATACTGTATCTGAAGTCTCTTTTATATAGACCTTAGTGGTCCCCTAATACTGTATCTGAAGTCTCTTTTATATAGACCTTAGTGGTCCCCTAATACTGTATCTGAAGTCTCTTTTATATAGGCCTTAGTGGTCCCCTAATACTGTATCTGAAGTCTCTTTTATATAGACTTTAGTGGTCCCCTAATACTGTATCTGAAGTCTCTTTTATATAGGCCTTAGTGGTCCCCTAATACTGTATCTGAAGTCTCTTTTATATAGACCTTAGTGGTCCCCTAATACTGTATCTGAAGTCTCTTTCCTGAAATCCAGCCTTGGTGCAGAATTACAGCCACTAGAGCCAGTCCCTCAATGAGCTTTCCTTAGGATGTGCCATTTCTGTGTCTGTAGCTTTAAATGATATGGAGGAGGAGAGAGGGGGGGCAAGGTGGAGGGTGGGGGTGTGGCCTTGACCAACTGCCATGCTTTGCTTGTTTGCAAGCCATGATGTCTCTCTTTCTCATGGGTTGGCCAAATTCTCTGGGCGGGTAAAGCAGAGAAAGGGGAGGTAACCTTTCCCTTTAGACATCATAAAGGGAAGATTCCAGATCAGCCCATCTGAGCTTTCATTTTCTCAAAGGCAGAGCAGGATACCCAGGGCTCGGTTTACACCTATCACCATTTATAGCCACTGGGGGACCATAGGCAGGCTGGGGGAACTCATATTAATGTTAAAAAACCTCAAAGTGAAATTGTCATGCCATGGGACCTTTAAAGAACATAACTGAAGGAGGTCATCTGAGAACCACATCTGGTCAGGAAAACATCACAGGGTGTCTGTGAAATGTATCATTAAAACAGGCAAGAAACTACAGCCCTGTTATACTTTTGAAAAGTAATTGATTACCTAAAATATAACCGTATTTAGGACCACATGAAGCTTTATATTAAAACTAAGAGCTTTAATCTAGGGTTAAGTCTTGAGACTAATAGAGTTTTCAGATCTGTATAACAGCGGGAAATAAAAGGTCGTGAAAACAAGAAATTAACGAATGTGAAAGTGTATAAATGTGAGCAAAACATGAATCCTTGAATAAACTAAAGTCATTCATATTTTAACAGTATGCATTTTAAGACAGCTGTATAATTACCACAAAATGTGACCAATAACAAAATATAAACCCAGGCTCTGCACTCCATTACACACTGAGAACTCTGTTGGATTGCTTTAAAGCACAAAACAGGAATGTTATAGGGGAAATGTTGGCTAAACCTTTCAGTTTTTGCGTAACTGGTGGTGAGAGTAACACCCTCTTTGTGGAAACAAGCTGGGGAGTTAATGTGAAATGTGGTCTCAGTATAAGGAGGAACTGGGACCAACACTATCAGATAATGTTGACTTTGTTCTCAGTGATGACACAAAGTTATAACACATAATTTGATAATCACATACTGATGTTTAAAAAAAAACCCGATTCATTCATTTAGGGAGACAATGATAGAAAGTAATGCAGTTAAGACATTTGAGGATGCAAAGTACTGGAAAAGCACACGCCTATCTCCTGCATCTCACACAGTAAAGCTGGTCACAATCATGCCACTATTCAAGATCCAGTTCTCCAAGTTCTCAACATCCCAAAGATGCGCCAAAAATACCGTGTTTAAGCCCATTATACGCCTAACTGAAGCAGGAAGGTTGAACATTCCCATATCCCAAAGAAGCTAAAAATATTTACCCCAAACTCTATAAAACTGAAATCCTACTACACACAGACTGAAATAGATTAAGTCTTACAGTCCATGTGTGTTTTCTTTCATAACTTCACTGCCTCGCTCTACCTTTACCAGCTGCAGCATTATTGATAAACACATAAATGCATTAATAATTATAATCAAGTAATAAATATTTTTTTTCTGAAATTAGCCATTTTGCATAATCCGTACCTTTACTAATGGTACTTCAAGTATATTTTAATGCCAATACTCACTGTGGTATTACTACTTTTACTTAAGATCTGAATACTTCTTCTACCACAGCTTGTTTTATATTCTTTGACAGGTTGTTCTAATTCAAATCAAAATGTTGTTAAATATATTGCATTTGTTCAAAGTTCTTGTACAACTGTTCGTATTAATCAAACCGTAAAGTTTTATTGAGTTTTATTCTGTTAATGTATTTGTTGCCTAAAAACTCAGCTATTCACAGTTCCCTTCTGTGTCCCTGTATATATATATATATATATATATATATATATATATATATATATATATATATATATATATATATATAAATATATATATAAATATATAAGAGAAGGTGAAATTCACTCTCAGAGGGAATACTTTTTCAAATGCTGGAACTCTTTTATTACTTATTTCAATGAGCTACAAACACTTCCTTGATTAGGGTGTGCATTCACCCACAACCACTTTTTACTCCATGGTCCCCCCCCCCCTTTGCTGTGTGTGTGTGTGTATATATATATATATATATATATATATATATATATATATATATATATATATATATATATATATATATATATATATATATATATATACACACACACACACACGTGTGTGTGTGTGTGTGTGTGTGTGTGTGTGTGTGTGTGTGTGTGTGTGTGTGTGTGTGTGTGTATCATGTAAGACCTATCTTGGGTGGGTGGTATGGGATTGGGGATGGTATGGGCTTGGGAAAAGGAAGTTGTACAATGTTTAAAACTATTGTCCTGACTTCATATAATAATAATTAAAAAAAAACCTTGAACAAAAAAACTCAGCTCTTATATTAGCGCCGGTATCAAGATTTTCAAATGATTTCCAGCTCCAATGATCAGTAATAGCACCATGCTAGCTGAAGTTAAGCATACACTGTGCTGCGTCATAGCGGGCTTCACACCACGGGCGTTAAACAATGACAGGTAGACAAACATAAGACAAAAAACACAAGACTGGTACAACAGAGGTAACTGTGGAGAGAAAGCTAAAAAAATATAGGAACACCTACACACACACCTTACAACTACAAGTGTAGTAGTTTGTAAGAAAACAGTAAATGGGAAAAATTTACAAAATCAACAAAAGCAAGTATGAAATGTATAAATAACAGCATTATGAAGGAGCAGAACACACTGAGATAATGCACAAATCAATCAATGGGATTATGTTCACATATCACAGCACCCAAAAATAAAAAGATTTGTAAAGAAATGTTACTGACCTGGATGACTCCCTCCATCATGCTCACCATCTTGTTGACGATGGCGATGACCTTGTGCGTCCTCTCAGACGGCGACATGTCGGGCCGGTAAGAAGGTGACAGGACGAAGCGGCAGGCCATGTACAGGACATAGGTGGGTGAGAGTTTGAAGTGGACCGTGGAGCTGTTAGTGTAGTTGATGATGGCTGACAGGAAGGTGTCTTCAGCTGGATGGACACAGAAAATCAGACAATTAGACCACTTGCATATAGGGCTCTAGATTTTAACGATCTAAGCGCCTGGCGCAGGTGCGTTTAGGGCGTGTCCAAATCCACTTTTGCTAGTTTGACGGCAGGAAAAAAGGGTCAGTGCGCCGGGTGCATGGTTCAAAAGGGTTGTACTTAGTGTCTTCATTAATTCATAGGTGTGTTTTGGGTGTAACATGCAATAAACCAATCAGTGTCATCTCCCATTCCCTTTAAAAGCCAGGCGCATTGCTATTATGATGGCGGATTTGCACCGTAATATTTTTATTTGTAATCTTTTGCATGTTTGTGTGCTGCTGCGCATCCCTGTGTGTGTAACAAGCATAGTGTGTGCGCGTTGTGCACGCGCTTAGGCGCATTTTACTAATTCGCTGTTAAAATAACAATGAAATGCTGCGTTATTGACTTTAGACCAGGTTTTTGTTGGTCAATGGCGCGATCATTTCCCGCTGCGTCAAGATAGCAATACGGCAAGAATGCACCTGAACACACCTCCCTGTAATACCAGCACGCCCATGGGCGCACAGATGAGTGCAAGTGGATTTGCTATTTAAACGACGTGGGCGCTGGACGGGAAATGACAACTGCGTCAGTCTTAAACTAGCAAAGACACTTGCGTCGGGCTTTGCGCTGCACTGGGTGCAAGATAGGGCCCATACACTGAGAAAGTACAAATGTATTTCAGAAAGAGCAGGCCCACCAACACTAGAGTGCCAATACAATCTTTTCAGCTTAAGCTGCTGATAGGTCATACTTTGGGCCAACATATGTGTTTAACTTTGACCAAAGAAATTCAGTGGCTATCTGGTTTATTCTTGCGCAAATGGAAACGGTTATGAGACAATATTTGGGTTATTAAAAGGTACAAGCTGCAACTGCAACAAGCAGTCTGCAGAAGTCACTGTGGTGGTTGGTTGGTCACAGAACTTGGCTCCACATGTGTCATGTCGGATAGACCAATAAAACCACTTTGACTGCGGTGTCAGTTTCTTTCACTTTAGCTTGGTTGGTAAAGTATTTGATGTCAAACTGGTTGCAGCTGCACGACGACAACTCTCCTTATGAAAACCTGAAGATGAGAGTTGCTCCTTAAAGGATCCAGATTTCAACAGTGCATGTGCGTCATTGTCCCGAGAGCATTTGGTTTCTCCCAGTGCATTGTGGGTATGGGACTCTCCACCACTCTATGACCAACCAAAACCCTCCTAAAACAGATGATCTCACACTATGCCAAATATATACTTAGTGTGCACACAAACACACTGAGGCCCAGAGCACAACGGAAAGTCAATAAACAGAAGTGTTAGAAAGACAAAGCAAACCGGTCTAAAGAGCTTTCAGCTGCAGAGAGAGTGTGGGAAAGATCAGGTTTAATATAAATCTAACTTTTGTTGGACATTTTAATGCTACCTGGAACTAATTTAAAACATTTTTTCAAAACCAAAACTTTTTCGGATTGAAATCATCTAATAAAACAAAGATTAAAAGGAAAAGACATTAGAAAATGGTAAAGGTTAGGAGTTACACCGGTGTGTTACACTATAATACTAACCATTCCCTGTATTAAACTGATCATTTGAACACACTCAATGTGATCACATCAAGCTACTGGCTGCTACAGACTTATACTGTTAACGAAGGTATGTTCAGTACACACAATGATTGATTGGCTGAAATACTGGAGAGTGAGGATGGTTATAATGGGCAGCTGTGTATTTGGATAGATGATGTTCCCAGTCACTCGACTACCTGTTGTGCGCTCACTGTGTTCTGTGGTTGGTGGTTAAGTTGTTCCATCGTTGAATACTGACTTGTTTAGATAAAATGGGGACAAAACAGGCTGTTTTACATATTTATAATAGGAGCAACAATCCACCTAATGAGAAGATATTTCTGTCTTTACACTTTTGTTTCTTTTATCACCTCTTCACTTCTTGTTTTCCTCAAATTCACACTCTTTTAAGGATTTCAAGGACCCGTGGGAACCATGCATTAAGCATCCCAGTAAAATAGTCAGTGAGTGGGCATGCACAATACCAGAGCCCTGCAATTGGCTCAACTAAATGGAATGTAGCCATCATTAATGTTATTCATTCTACCTGTGCTTTTCCTGTTTTGACAAGTCAAAACCTCTGCCACAAAAAGTCTATAGGACCAAAAATATAAAAAATAAAAATGAATCAGCTAATGTAAATGAACTGCATAGCCCAACTAAGAATAAGACATTTTTACTCCAGCTTTAGCAGTTTAAACCCCAAAATAGCTCTTCTGAAAACAAGCAACACAGTGAGCAGACAAAGATTTGTAGACATACAAATAATGACTATTTAAATATTTAACTACCCCGTCATAAAAAGGACAACTTATTCTGAGTGCTCAGTTTATCATCTTTAAAAATAAAACATATTAACTGTTATATTGGTGGTGCAATTAAAGGAAACCAAGCATTGTGGCTTTAAAGTGATCCAGCTGATTTCCTGCCAAATACAAGTGGCACACAAAATGTAAAAAGTAATCTGGAGGCTGAGACAAGTTGCTCATTTTCTCTCCGTCTGTTTATGTAAGTCATATTTATGTCTCATTAATACAGTCAGCAGGATGGCTGTATACATTTACTGTATCTTTACTATGAGATATGTATTGCATACCACTGCTGCTAGAGCAGTTAGGTCAGCAGAATCAGTGCAATGAGGATTCAATAGTTTCCAGGAATTGACTGCTTCACTAACACAGCGAGGGGAATGGAGAGAGGCAGAAAGAGACGCGCTGACACTTACAGTTGTCTCTGAACTCGATGCCGGCTGGCAGAGTCAACTCTGTTCTGTCTGCTGAAATGTCCTGAGACCTGATAAGATAAAAGAACACCATGAATAGGGAGAGATAACACTACATACGGAGAATACTGAGGAGAAGAGGACTGGAGAGAGGGTTAAGAAGGAGGATGAGGAAGTGCGTGTCTGACCTGCTGTCCTGCTGCTCTCCTCTGATCATGGGTTTGACCATGCCTCTCTCCATCTCCAGCTTCCCTGAGCTCTGCACACACAGAACACACAGTGTCAAGCCGTTAACAACATTTAATTTCACTGTAATTTGATTTACTAGAGATAATCCCAATTTGGGAGTGTACAGAAATGAGATAATGACTCCTGTGTTCAGTCACAATCTCAGAACTACCAACAAGAAGCTGACACAGCGGCAGCTAGCAACGGATGCTGTTTTCACATTTTTCTCGTTCTCCTATTGATCAATACCTGTATTTGTTCTATAAAAAGCAAAAGTATGTATAAAATAGCTTGTAACATATTACAAACAAACAGAAGTGCTGCAAATTAGTATGTACTGTGTCATCAAAATGTTTAGTTTTACATATATATTATATACAATTTCAGTTTAGTATTGTCAGTTAAGCGATAAGATTACTCCTCAGCAATCCTGAGTCTTTTCAAAAGAGAAAAATGCCAAACATTGTCTGCACAAAAGTGCTACTTTTATCTGTTTTATATCATTATAATTGAATCTCTGAGTTTTTGACTGATGATTGGATGAAACAAGCATTTGATAGACAGAACAATTAACCAATCATTCAAATATAAAGTGTAAATATTAGTATTGTTATGTTCAGCCCTATATGTGTCTACTGCTATTTTAGGAAACATAGCAGTATGTAAGCTCTCAATTAATTTGACTTGGAAATGAGACAACATTTTTACAACTAGAGGTGCACCGTTCCAACGTTTTCTCTCCTGATTCAGATACCTCTTACCTCTACTTATAGTACTTGTTGATACAAAGCACCGATCCAATACCAGTGCTCTCTTTTCCGGTCCCCTTAATAAAGTTAGTATTGGCACAAATACAGAGCTGGCTGATTGGATTGATGCATCTCAACAATACGTCTCTTAAGGCAAGTAAAAAAATGTTTGTTTACACCTACGAGCAGAATGTTCCAATGCTGAACAGGATATAATATATACAGCAAAAATTCAAATGCTCTGTGCGTGAGTGTGAGTGTGAGTGTGAGTGTGTGTGTGTGTGTGTGTGTGTGTGTGTGTGTGTGTGTGTGTGTGTGTGAGAGAGAGAGTTACCTTGCTGGTAGGCAGAGCAGATCCACTGTGGACGTCTCCGTGAAGGTCGAAGGTGGTTTCTGGTACACTGCTGCAGCAGAGACACAGACATGCAGCGGTTTAGTAAAGGAACTGAGCCCACAGCTGACTTTTCATTACTGACAACAGCAAGTGCTCAGATTTAATCCACACACACACACACACACACCTAACTCATCAGCGGAACACTGTTCACAGCAAAGCCAGTATGCAGAGTGTGTGTGTGTGTGTGTCTGTGTGTGTGTCTGTGTGTGTGTTTGAGTGACCTTAATTGAGTGTGACAGCAGTCGAGTTTAGAAGACAGGCTTCTGCTTTTCACGCCCCACATGTCAGGAAGGAATCAATGTCAAATAAACATCGCCAACACAAACACACAAAAGCATTTGTGCTCTGTGTTGTCACGTACACAATAACCACCAGCAGCCAAAGTGGGTTAAACCATTGACAGCATGACTCCGCTTATGGATGGAGAAATTAAACAGATTTTTTTTTTTTTCATCTTAACTACATTTCCAGAATGGATGTATTTGATTTTAACTTTTACCATTTTTTGTCAAATTGACATTGACATTTTCCGTCAATTAAACATTGATAATGACAACTTTAACACCCCACAGAATTCACACTACAGTATAGCACATCATAGAAAAACAACTATTGATATGTCTAGTTCAGTTAGTAAAACTAACTCATCATTGTGCTGTCTGGTTATGTAACAGTCCGCTACAGTCCGTCAATCGCAGCCAAGTCAAACCAAGAGACAAACCAAAGCAAAGACACTTCCACCTGCAAATACATATAATTTATCATAACATGAATGAACTACAGCTTGAAACTGGCACCCCCATGTTCATTAAGCATACTGTTGTTTAAAATATTTAACTTCAAAAACATCCAGGATAAGGGGAAGCTAGCAACACAAAATCAAAACAAACAGTGTGGCGGAATATGCGTCTTTCCACACTTCTGCTATGTTTTCCCTTCTTTTCGTGCTCTTCTCTCACTGACTAATGTGAAATACGTGTTGAGAGGCAGGAGATTAAATGTCTAAACACTCATATGCTACATGATCATCTGTTCACCAGGCCAGCACATGGTGCCAAATAGCTCCGATTTTAAAAATCAGTCGTCGTGCCAAACTGTGTGGCTCTAATCGTTCTCAACGTCATGGTGTGCCTCTGGCTCAAATGAACTAGGTATCCTTGTAAGTTTGTGCAGCAGCACATTGGAAAGCAGCCCAGACAACCACAGGGCTTCACATCAACAACATCAAGCTTGTATTCCAGACTGAGGTGACACTGAGCTGCACAAAATGACAGCTGGTGTTAATGTGACTCGCCAGATATTATGGAGACTATTACGGGGAAATGTGCAGTTTCTCAACGTAAGTGAAAGTCAGAAAAACTCTCTGAAGTTGCTGAATATGCCATTTGACCTCGAGAAAGACAGATTGCTGGTCCAATTAAAATACAATTTTCCATTTTTACATTATTGACAAATGAGATCCACTTCTGTAAAGCAGCAATAATTGATCTTGTAGCCATTTGAGGGCAGCGAAAAAAAAAGCTGTAAACACATCGCGAACATATCACTTTATAAAATTGCTGCAGTGATTGGGTTAGCAAACAGCTTCCTACTTACACATCCAGCAGATATGAGAGCAACAATAGCATTCATTAAGAATTGTGTTTCTGGCCACCTGATGAATGGAAGTCCAATATTCAGAATCAGAATTAAAAAAAAAAAATTGAAAAATATTCACTCTCCTTTTTGCTTTCCGGCAACTCCTGAGAAAAATATCTGACTCTTTAGCTGCTAAATCCTCCACCGTGTTCAGCAGCTAGTCACTAACTTCTTTTCACCTCATTTGGTGTTGAGCAGTTACGTACAGTGGGTTTTCAAGTTTTTCCACTGAAAATAGCTGCATGCTGCGGCTGAAAGACTGAACCAAAACAGTAAAGATATGGGCCATAAACCAAAACAAAGAGCTGAAAGATGCTATGCAGAGCTAAGATAATTCTCTGGCTTCATCGCTCCAAGCGGCCCCTTTCACACACACAGTCATTTTTATCCTGTCAGTAGAGAACAAACCATCCACACACCTCCCTCTATTCCATCACTTTTTTTTTTTTTCTTCTATCCCTCCTCTGTTGTATAATCAGCGTCTGGACGGTAATAAGAACTGTGGATTAAAGCTTTCTGCCCCCACAAAAAAGAAAGACAACAAATAAAAAACAAACTGGCAGACAATCACAATGAAGTAGTAACCTAGCTGATCTCATTTGAGTGGACTGTCAGCGTTATGGGCCAATCAGCACGAAGAAAGTGGATGACATGCCAATATAAACCTGAGTGGATGCACAGAATTATATTATACTTTTAAAAAATCCCAATATATCGCCTTACGTACAGTATCGAAATATATTGCAATATATTGAATCGTGACCCATGTATCATGATACGTATCGTATCGCCAGATTCTTGCCAATACACAGCCCTAAAAGTAACAAAACAAGACCAACGTTTACAGGACAAGTTCCCTACAGCTTTTCATTCCTGCTCATTCAACCTGATGAGTACTTCTTCCCTGTGGTTGAAGGTGCTGCTGGTCCAAATCACCTGAACTTTGGCTTAAATGCAACCCTGTAGAAGAGACTCTCAAACCCTCTGAGGAACATGGTGTGAGAGCCCTGTTTCAGACCACATCTAAATAGGATTAACTTCATGTGATTGTTCAATCTGTTGTTGAAAAGTAGGCAAGACACTCTCTTAATTAGGACGCTACACTGAAGATCATTTTGTGTCTATCCAACCTGTGTTCAAGCCTAGCAAACTCACTACTGATCACACAAACAGCCAAACTGTTATACTGTTGCTGGATGATTAATAACCAAGAACATGTAGACTACCTCTCTTATTTTACAGTTTTGTACTTATTTTGTCTTCAAAATACGCAAAATGTGTATTCATTTCTGGTGCAGTAAAGCGTTTAAAAGACTTTTAATTTAACACTCAACAGTCATCAAATTTAAACCGTATGTTTAATACTTAAGATACTTATGAAATAAAAACTTCCCAGGACAAGCTACACAAGAGAAAACAGAATTTGTTACTTCTGGTCTTGGTCTAATTCATGCCGAAACGCACACAGAGCAATAAGTTACAGTGTCAGTTACTTACACACCTCTCTCTCTCGCAGTGTCAGTCATCCATTGAGTCATTAAAGGGCCATTCAATTCAAAACCTTTGTACTTTACTCATCCTGAACCAGCACAGTGCTTTCTCCTCTTATCTGATGTGCTCCTTCTTTCTTTCTTTTTCCCGTTAGTGTGTGAAACGACAGCGAGCAAGAGGCCACACCCAACACCATGTTGATCAGATTAGAGGGCAGACTGCCTGCCATAACCCTAGACCTCGGCTCTTCCTCTCCTCTCATTTCCTCATTCTCCCCTTCAGTCCAACCCCAAGACTTCCCTCCTCCCTCTTTTACTTCCCTTCATCTCTCGCTCTGCCCAAACCGCTCCCTTCATCTCTCGCTCTGCCCAAACTTCATCCTCTCCTCCCTTCATCTACAAAAACAGCCTCTTCTTTTGTTCTGTTCACAAACTTGCGTCGGGAGGATTAAGGTCGTGACACACCAACCAGACAGCCGACCCTCGACAGAAAAGGCGGTTGGACTGATCAGTCTCCCCGAGTTGGTCAACAAAGTGCCTCAGAACACACCAAAGCGACGAGACGTAATACATCTCCATAACAGCAGGCGGCGCTAATCTGTATTGTCGCCCAAAAAATGAAAACCGGCAGCTGATTGGACGAACGTGTCACGTAGGTCTGGTTTCTCCGGAAATTCAAAGCCAGACTGTCATGGCGGCTTGTTCAGAATACGATCTCATATTGTACAAAATAGTTCACCGAAACGTGTTTCTGAAAACATTTTAAGCGAGAAATAGGCCGTGCAGTTGCTGAATCTGTCTTCATTTCAGATCGACAAAGGTCAGTTTAAAAGATTTTCGTCAGATTTTGAGAGACTCTAGTCACGCTCATTCTGCTCCCCGTTTCCGGGTTAGCACTCTACCAATCAGATGGGTCATTTGAGTCCGGCTGCCGGCAGTGCCCGCCCCGCCGATTATACATGTCAAATCAGCCAAAATGAAGGACGACGGCCCCTCGGACGGACGACAGCACGGAACACACCGAACAGACTCGAGTCACTGACATCACCAGACTGTCCAACGGCCGATTATCGGGTTGGTGTGTCTCGGGCTTAAGAAGGAGGAATCACAAGAAGATAAAGAAGAAGAAGAAAGCTAAGAAAAAGAGAAAGAGGCAGATAGGAAGGACCATGAGTGTCAGTGGTGTCAGTTAGAGGTGAAGAGCATCTCCCTCCCCTCACCCAGACTTGTGTCGGCCCCTCATCATGGAGGCCGGTTCTCTTTTCCCTCCCTGGTCGAACATCGGGTCCACAAACTTGAAGACGTGTGCAGAACCAAACTGGAGGGTGGAGCCCGAACGCAGCAGCGTCGTCTCGGTAATTCGTTGCCCGTCGACAAAGGTGTCTGCGTCTGGGCCGTGCGGCGTCACAGTGACCATGCCTTCACTGTGCATGAGGTTGCAGTGGTGGGGCAGAATCCCCGGACCGAGCAGCTGGAGACAAACAATAGCACACGGCACATCAGCACAAAGCAACTATACACACACATTACAGCAGCTTCATTGGAAGCATCGTTGCTAAGAATTCAGTTTGCATATCCTTGGCGTTTGCTTTGACATGTGTACGTACTTCATTGAAATTGTAATTACCAAAAAGATCACATTTATGTTGCGTTTATTTTTCTCCAGTGACAGCTCTCCCTACATCAGCGGTCTCCAGCGAGCATGATTTTGGTATCGACTGACAATCTCTGTACTGTAATTTGCCTCCTCTGTTATTTTCCCGCACAAAAAAGCGAGGAGAATTCAGATTTCAGTTTGACTTTTAACAATTTGCGAGTGTTTTCGTGAAGTAGTTACCTGGATGGCTCCGTCCTCTGTGCAGTCTGAGCCGACCTCGGTGATGCTGTGCTGAAGCCGGTACAGCTTTGGTTTGTCACGTGAGTCAGACCCGTCTAGACACACACACACTCACATTTAGCACGTTGGTCCTCCCATCGCAAAAAGTACTGTAGTATACACGTTCAACCTCACACACTCGGATTGACTGTCCACAGACACTAACAGCATGGAATCCATCCATCATTTCAACAGGAAAGAGTCAATACAGATTGGAGTATACTGGTATAAACACTGCTAATGTGTGCCAAAAACAAACATTGTGG
Organism: Sander lucioperca; assembly: GCF_008315115.2. Lineage (NCBI taxonomy): Eukaryota > Metazoa > Chordata > Actinopteri > Perciformes > Percidae > Sander > Sander lucioperca. Next base: position 6,687,770 of record NC_050191.1, read on the forward strand.
GTGGCTGGTGGGGCTGCAGAGCGACTATTGATTATTAGTAAAACAAGAGTTTAGTAAAAGCAAAGCGGCATATTAGTTCACCAAAGGAAAAAGGGGAAACATTGGCTGCTCAGGGGGGGGAAAAAATGTGTTTGATCATTATCAGCCAAATGGGGAGTTGGGGGTCACTGCATCCCCTCCCAACAAACCCATCAGCCACTGCAACAGACACAGAGGACGTGTGGTGGAGTTTTACCTTCGTGGTGCCGATAGGTGTAGTAGGCATAGTGATTCCCTCGCCCTAGGCAAACAGGCAGGCAGGTGCAGAGGTAGAAGGACACATGCACAAGACCCCACACACACACATACACACACACACACACAGGCAGGCGCACAAACACACCATGCCATCAAAATGGGGAAAGAAAACAGACACATAGCAGAGGGTGAAAATGCAGCAAGGAGGAAAAATGCAGCATTACCACGTTAACCCAATTAATTGCATGGAGACATACAAACACTCACACATATGGAATTTTTCCTTTCACTATCTACATTTATGATGAAATGCAATAGTATTTTTCATCAGGCATTATGTCCTAATCCTAAATCAAAAAAACTTGTGACTACATGATACCTTAAACATAGATCTGCTCATCAGTTAAACCACCGTTCTAAATGAGTACGGTGGACTGAGCTGCAGGTAACAAAAGCTGCAATCATTCCTTTCATCTTAAGCCTTATACACACTAATCTAAGCCAATGCACTGATCTAAATTGGTTATAAAAGATACAGGAACAAACACACACTCACACAGACCCAGCACCCATTATTTAGAGAGGGCCACCAAATCAAGTTTCCATCTTTTCCACAGACAGTGACCCGTCAATCTGACAGTGGATGAAGTCAATGCGTTAGTATATTCTTGGACCAGACCCTTTGGTTTCCCCAACACTATCTCAGCACTACAGTTTAATGCTAAGAAGTGTTTGGGTCACCATCAGGCCATAAGTTGATGGCATGAGGTATATGACAGACAAATAGGAAGCTAAAGAGAGAGGGATCAGTAGCAAGAAACAAGCGGTTAGGGCTGGTCACAATTAGCAAGACTCAGGTAAGGTGTTGGTTGCCAAAATGCTCCTATAGGTTTGGGTGTTTTCAAGTATCCCAATACTGTCTCCATTCTGGGATTTCTTTACTGCATTCCAGGAGCTTAATCGTAGTAACTTACATGTTGTTGTTCTCCAAGTCCATCAACCTGCCCAATCTACTTCTAATTCCGATAGTGATTTCCCTCCATTTCTCACAGGACATATGGGTATTAGGGCTGTGTATTGGCAAGAATCTGGTGATACGATACGTATCACGATACATGGGTCACGATTCAATATATTGCAATATATTTTGATACTGTATGTAAGGCGATATATTGGGATTTTTTTAAGTATAATTTAAAAAAAACTAATATTTAAAAAAAAAGACATGATGTTCATAAAAGTCAAAGAAGTTTACTTTAGTAAACAATTCAGTACACAGAAAATCAAACTGCCAGTTTGGGATTGTGGTTCACAGGTTCTTAGTGAGCTAATTTGTATATGCTAAAGTAGGCCAAAGTTCAGCCATAGCTACATTGTTAGCTTCTAGCAAAAAGTCAGGCACTGCTAGGCAAGGACACTAGTGGTGCGTCTCAGCATAGCCATCTAGCAGTAGGGGGTTGAAACACAACAAAAACGTGAACCACTGTCTTACATGAATATTTTTGAATTTATATTAAAAAAAAAAAAATGTAACAAAAAAAAAAAAAAAAATCGATATTGCCTTTTTGAAAATCAATACAGTATTGCAAAAGAAAATATTGCGATACTCAAGTGTATCGATTTTTTTCTTACACCCACCCAACAATTAGCTCAGTTGTAGAACTGATGTTTGTGTTTAGATCACTGGAACATTTGCGCTCTTTACATCAGCATCATCCGCATACCATGAATATAAATAAACCTAGACATGTAAGGTGCATCAACATCATAAGGTGTTTGTTTTTTTAAAGTTTGTTAAAGTGTTTTATTCAGTCAGTCAGTCTGATGTTGGCAACTGTACCTCCAGGATTCTGCCATGTTTGTCTTGTTAAACTGAGTCACCAGATTTATACTTGTTTGGTGCAGGATTCTTTTGTGTATACAAACATATACCGGTAGTCAGTTAAACTCTGCACTGGATTGTTAATAGAGATTTATATATTTCTATAATAGTTTACCTAATACTAGTAGTACTAGATGCGGTCATAAATAAGTTATTGATTAGGAGATGCTTAAAAAAGGTAAATGATGCGTTGATTAAGTGCTTGTTTTGTGGCTTATAATACATCAGCTGTTATGGAAGCCTTAACAATTCAGAATGAAGCTGCAGCTGCTTTGTGGTGGTGAATAGAAGTTAGGCAGAGGTAGCACACACACCACCATCCACAGGTAAATGCAGCTGATTCTAAGAGCTGCCTCCAAATATAGACTTCAGCAATTCATGACCTCCTGCGGGGGGGGGGGTTATATAGTGAGGAAATCCTGTCCTGGTAGGAACGGAAACCACGGAACAGCTGGAATCCATCATGTGATTTACTCCCATTAGCAGGGAAAGTGAGACAGCCTCACCTTTGAGTAACCCTGAATGTTATTTAGTGCAGCTACACTGCTGCCTGCTGGCTACTACCTGTCACAACAGCAGTGCTCATCAGAGCAGCTACTACTACTTCTATCACTGTTACAGGTACAACTGATGGATACTTGAGCTAAGACGTCACAGATGCAGGAGCAGACATTATGGTGTTGCGTGGACGTTTTACCTGGGCTCAGCTCCACCAGGTAAGGCAGTTTCTCGGGCGGCAAGGAGCTGGTGCTGCCCTCCTTCCCTCGAAGGCCCTTGTCGTCGCCTTTCCTTCCCTTCCTCCCCTGGTAGTCGGGGGGTCTCTTTTTCAGCTGGAACACTAGCGAACCTGACATAAGACATTATAAAATTTGTTAGGATGTTAAATTGAAATGTTGTTTTTTCACCAAAACGATTGAAGTGGTAAAGAGATAATAATAGAGTTGTAATGACTGTAAGTCAGCAGGGGGGGGGCGGTAGCGACCAAAAAAAGAGGAACAGGGTCTGAGAGTTATATCTTTAGTGTGTGTGCGTGAGCGTGTGTGTGCGTGTGTGTGTGTGTGTGTGTGTGTGTGTGTGTGTGTGTGTGTGTGTGTGTGTTACCTCTGTCAGCGGGCCAGTCCCTGAAGATCTGCAGTGGACACTCAGTATCGTCCAGAATCATGTCCTTGCCCGACTTATCATCTTGCTGCAAAGAACACAAGACAGAAAACAAATCGGTCACTTAAGCAACTAAAATATAACAAATTCAACCAATGACCAGCTCAGATGCTTTCTTAGAGAATTTGCTACTATTCACAGATATACTGTGAGACCCCAAAAGACTTTTAATTACAGTCTCAGACAGAAAAAAATCACAGATACTCCTAAATTGAGATATTAAACGGGTCTCATGTCTGAAGGCTCCAGGGTCTACATTAAGATTATATGATTTAAAGATAAAGATTCTTAGTTAAAGATTGATTTCATGTGTTCTGATTTGCTCAAAAAAAACAAAAACAAAGAGTCATTACATGGTTTCGAAGAGCTGTTCTCCTGTAGGTGTACTCTTCCTAATGAAATGATGCGGTTGTCAGGCTTCATAAATATTGCAATTTTGCTGTATTTCTTCACAGGGCGGCCTGTGGTCTGCTACAGCCATCCTAGATCTCTTGATCCAGTTGTCTCATCTCAGTTGACATTGACATTGCCCCCCCCCCAAAAAAAAACAAAACAAAAACAAACACAAAAGCTGGCATGCTAAAATACTAGCGCTAATTCCTCATGCTCACTAACCTAATGGACTTTCCCTGTGCTTTAGCCTCATCAGCAAATTGCTACTGAATATCACCAGTCAGTGGGTCTTCCACTGTATTGGCTGTGGGAGCAGCAGTTATTTCATATGATTGGCCACAGCCAGAGTCCATCTGAGAGGATAGATATGGGAGTGGCTGTGGGGAGCGCAGCCAAGTACAAGTACACGCACGCATGCACGCACGCACACACGCACGCATGCTGCGGTCAAATATGAGTACACCCAATGTGACTCAACATCTGTTTAATGGCATCCACTGCAGCTGGAGGGTCACAAAAACAAGAGTAGAAGAGAACAAGAACTTGCATTTTCCAAAAGTCAAGTTATCCTAAAACTAGTTTAACTTGACTTAACTTGGAGCGTAACAGAACACATTTTATGTTTTTGGTATGTACTGTGATGGAAGAGATGTGTTTAGATGATGACGTCCTCGAGGTTAATGGTGAAGGAGTTGTAGTAAGATAAATGTTGTTACCCGAGCGATGCAGTACTCTCTGGGGTTCTCCTTCTCCAGCCCGTACTTCTCCAGCGCCTCCACCACAGCAAAGTCAGCCGTGTCTCTAGTGGAGAGCAGGATGGTCTTATACGGGATGTTGGGCTTCAGACTGTCAGCGTATATCCGCAAAGTGCCTCCTGCAGGAAAGTACAACACATATTTTGTTAGTCATTGCACCCAGCTAACAAATAAAAGGCCTGACTGTAGAGAGCAAAAAGTAATTAAAATGACAGAAATAACCCTTCAAAACACAAATATTGTATGGTAAATTCAGTATCTTTTGTACTAAAACCCCCAACAACAAAAAAAAGTTAGCAACTATTAATATATTTATTTGTTAACTTCTGCACTATTTTAGTTTCTCATTTCTTGACTTTCACTTTTATACATATTTGAGCATTGTTGAAAGAAGTTTGAGAACTAAGAATTTAATTGCCAATGATTCAGACGTTTTCAGAATCGGAATCCCATTTATGGCCGAGCAAGTTTGCACTTGCAAGGAATTTGCCATGGCGTTAGATGAATACAGTAAACAATAAATATATTATAAAAAGAATAAACAATAAGGTGAAGTACTGCTACAGTCAAGAAAATAAATATAGAGTAGATATATGCTATTGATTTCTGTAATTTTGTGCGAATGACAAAAAAAGACGTTAAACTAGCAAAATCCATGCCAATCAAAATAATGGTAAGGTCAGTTTTTCAGATGACAGGAAACAAACCTGGACATAGATTCCAACATGTTTTGCACAAGGATACTAACTTGACTATATAACATGTATAAATGACAAGAAATTTGGAGTGCTGAAAAAAAAAATAGAACCAGTAGCTGGACGAGACTGACTGACGTGCTCATGAAATATATATATAATATACCACACTTTCATCGGTGATGTGAAAATTATCACTTTCGTAAAACCCACAAGGGAGTCTTCAGCAAAGCAAACAGGGTTTTCAGATGCATCACATAAAATGAGCTTGTTTAAAATAGCACGTTCTGCTGGGAGAACGTCATTGTCTAACCACAAGCCATCCTGTGTCTACTGTATGTTGACAGCGGTGAAAGCTGTTTTCAGAGTTGGTTCACTGGTCCATCTGTCTGTCTGGCAGAGTGATTAGGTAATGCTTGACTCTCACACACTGTACCAGCCAGCGTGTTTGTGTCATTCATTCGGCATGTACGTACGTCTTTGTGTGTGTAAACATGACAGTGTGAGACGTCCCCACGACATATGGCCTGCTGTGGACCAGCTGATGTAAACGGATCAGGGATAGAGAGAGAAAATACATTTTACTATTGTATTAAAAATTTAAATAAAACGTGAAAACCTAATTTCCATTCACTGCTTTTTATAAGCACAACTGGTGGTGATTACAGCTGCAGAACACCTCTACCAGCTGCCTCCTTGAAGATTTCTTGAGCCCTGTCACACTGGATAAGGACGACAGTGAACTGTAATGTTTGTATATGTATATGTAATGTAACAGGTTTTCTCTGCAGATTTTCTTTGGGGTTCACGCCAGTTTTTCCTTAAAGGTGCTCTAAGCGATGTCACGCATTTTTTAGGCTACAACATGTTTTGTCACATACAGCAAAACATCTCCTCACTATCCGCTAGCTGCCTGTCCCCTGAACACACTGTAAAAAAAAAAACGCGGTCTCTGTAGACAGCCCAGGCTCCACAAACGGCAACAAAAACAAACTGCGCCAACCTGCACCACCAAACATAACAAACAGCCAAGTGTTCCAGCCAATAACCGACAAGAAGGATTTGGGGGTGGGGGGTGGGGGTTGGGGGGTTAGTGCGCGGAAGGGAGGGGGGGACGGGATGAGGAGGAGGGAGGGGCAAGCTAGCCTCCGTTTGGTTTGACAATACTTCGAACGTCAACAAGAAATGACGTCACCCGACATCGCTTAGAGCACCTTTAAACCACACAAGGACATTCACAATTGTCCCGAAGCCAATCTAACTCGAAGTCTTTGCATGATGTCATATTTACTCTGGAAGCAGGTTTTTAGATTTGGCTCCATTTATTGTTCCCTCAATCCTGATCGGTTTGTTAGCTCCTACTGCTGTGATGCGTCCCTATATCACCAACGCTGTGCTACACAGTAGGGAAGGAATTAGCCAGGTGATGTGTGCTATTTGTTTTTGCCAGGTCCAGCATTCTCTTGTAGGGAGGCTACAGTTGCGGATTTTTCGATTTGTTATTTATATACTACATTTGTCTAGCTACAACAGCTTGTACGACTGTGTCAATCTCATCCACGCTTGTCGTCATTTTTCTGTCACTACCTTTCATTAATGCGGTTCTGTAGCTAGATTTAAAGATGACTTCTCTATTCTTTATCCCGCTTACTTAACTCCGATTGGTCACGTGTTTCTCCAACCCCTAGAAATAACACAATAGTCACAAGTGAGCACAACACCAAATCTAGTCTAACAAATTGGATGTGGGCGGAGATTCAGAAGACTGGAACCAGGACAAGGAGTTCCATTTTTGCCTCATCTAACAAAATACGTTTACTCCCGTTTGTCTCAGACTGCTTAAGTGTTCTTCACCAATGTCTTGGCAGGCTATAATATGTTGTTTACTCAGAAGTGCTGCAGAGATGGTTGTCCTTATAACAAGTTTTCCAATTTCTGCAGAGAAGCTCTGGAGCTCTTACAAAGAAATCATTAAGCTCTTCATTACTTCCTAGACTAAGGCCTGTCTTAGCGAGCTGTATGAAAAGTCTTGGTGGTTTAAAGCTGCCTCCGTTTCATAATAATTTATTCCACTAAGCTCCGGTGAACGTTTCTTCATACCCTTATTTGGATCTATACTTCAACATATGTCAACATGTCATTTTCTCTGACAACAACTGAGAACTATGAGACTGTAAACTATGTAGGACTGGCTGATCAGAGCTCAAGCTGAGTTTGGAAGAAAATGGTCTGGGTACACGAGTTGACAAGATGGGTTGAATTAGAAGCTCAACAAACAGTTTAATTACCTGAGTCGGGCCTCCCATCACTGCTCATGAACTCCTGCATGCGTTTCTCCAGTTTCTGCTGGCGTCTCCTCTTCATCACCACCTCTGGGTTGGAGATTGTCCTGGTAAAGCTGGTCTCCGGCATGTCCTTGTAAACCTCTGCCGCCAGACGATTGTTTTCCCTAAAACATAAAAACGAGGGCGACGAATGACAGGCCAGAAGACAGAATAAGTGCGAGAGAGAGAAAATAAGAAATGGAGGAACAGAAAGTTCAAAGTTTAAATCACTAATTCTTTCCTTTTTTTCGAGCCTTCTGAGCTTTTCTTGCCATTGATCCTCTCCGAGGACTGAGAGGATGTAAGGGCAGGACAGTAAGATGGATGACTGTGAGCGTGTGTGTCTTACCCGTCCTCCCGGCTGAGCGCCTGCTCGTCTCCATCGGGGATCCGGGCGGACTCCTTTTCTCTCTTCTTTTCCTTTTTCTTCTCCTTCTTGGACAAAGTCCTTTTGAAGTTCTGGATCACTCCATCCTTCTCCTTCTCGGGCCCATTACTCTGACTCTTCTGGTAGAGAGGGGAAGAAGAGTTAATGACGTGCTCTTAGACACTATGAGGTTGTAATAACTTACTAATTTATGACTAAATGAACAAACTGAATGAGGAAAAATTTAGTTCTAAACCTTATTTATTTACGTCTACTACAGTTAGTTATTAAAAGAAATATTTGACAGACCACAGATCAAAATATGATCAGAATATTGGAATTTGTATTACAGATATATAGCTGGTCAATGGTGCAAAACCACATCCAGATATGCTAGATAATGTATGTTGCTAGTAGTTTTAGGTCTAGACTACTAGCGAGTCAGCTCGCTAGTAGTCTCGCATTGCCAGACCTTCCTCCACAGCGCTGTGGAGGAAGGTCTGGCTAGTCCACACAGCATTCCGGGATGGGAGAAAAACGTGCTCTGGTTTATTGGCATTTCTTTAAACCAATCACAATCGTCTTGGGCGGGGCTAAGCCCCGGACACAATCACGGTGCCTCTGCAAAATAGCCTCGGGAAGGAACGTGTTCTGGTGGAACATGTTTACGTTCAAAAGTTGTTTTAGTCGTGCAACAGAAAACTCAGATTGGACAGCTGCCTTGATTTGCCCCTGCAGAGATCTGAGGAACAGTTAACCATAGTCCTCATAAATCCACCAAAGCTTAGAATGCCAACACAAAGAAAGCGATGAGGTGTGGGACATCCGGCCTAAAAAGAGGGACATCTGGCGGAATTTCCGGCGGCACATGAACAATCCCGGAAGTGGAACGTCGTCGATATAGACTAGCTCACTAGTAAACTGACTTGTTAACAGTCAAGCAGGTTAACAGATGACAACAGACAGAGTAGCCCACCTTGGGAAGGATGTCGTTCTCATTCTTCAAGACAAAGCGTCCTTCTCGGTCGTCTTTGTTCCAGTTCAGCTGAACAACAAGAGGCTTCTCGTCCATGTCCAGCTGACGCTCTTCTAACACACACACACACACAAATGCATCAGTTCATCTGAGAGTCAACTATGTCAAATTATTACTATTCCTAGCATTGAAACGTTAAATTCTTAAGATTACTTTGGCTTGGTTGAGTAGGTCAACCCCTTTTACCCCGTCTATAGGACTCACCGCCACTGACATGGACCTCATAAAGGGAGTATTTTGGCGAGGAGAGCATCCTCATGTCTGGTCTGAACTTCTCAGCTAACGTCTCGATGACGTCCTGCGTTGTCGCTGTGCTGGACACTCTGATGCACTTGGTGGCAAAGTTACCGGCAACCCGATCCTGGAAGTAGAACCGCATCACGCCATGGAACTCCAAGTCCTGTTCAGGAGACAGAGAGTCAGTTTGTTATTGTTTACGTGCTATATATATATATATATATATATATATATATATATCCGATTTACTGTGAATATCTTTGGCATTAAAGAAGACAGTTTATTCATTTCAAGCCAACTCATTTAAATGCCCCTCATTATTTTTACATTATAAAAAAAACTGAAAGCAGTCATTATCAATGCCGGACTGTGCAGTAAGGTGAGAGAGAAGCAGCACTGGCTGAGAGAGCCAAGAAGTGGAGTTTGTCAGCAGGATGTGTGTCGAGATATATATATATATTTTTTTTGTCATTCACTGACCTGGCTGTATAACCACAGGCACCTGTGTTGTGCACTGCAACTGACTACAATAACACTATTTCTTAAAACGTTTTTGGGAAAGAATTACGTACTTGGTATTAATTATACGGAAAATAGCCAATGTATACACTTCCAATTAACTACTTCAAGTTACTTGGGTTTAAATGCAGCTTTTGTTTAAGAACATTTCTTTTTCCATACAATAAGCACCAAATGACAGGAAACTTCCTCCACACACACACACACACACACACACACACACACACACACACACAATAATGAACATGCTTAAACACAGACGGTGCCAAATATAGGATGTGAAAGCAGCAGGCTGTTATTGACACCCAGGGCTATCTACGCTGTCACGCGTGTAGGTGCAAATTTATTGCCTACATGTTGAAAGTTCCTGTCTCAAACATACACACACACACAGTCCTGATATGTACCACAGTGCTGACACAGCATGCGTGTGTGCATTCGTTAAGGTTCAGCCGTGAAGATGGCCTTATATTTCATTGTAACTGCCATTAAAACGGTCTTAGAAAGATCTCTGGGGGGAGCTGGAGCTTGTAGACACTAAAAAGCTAGTATGTGCTCTCAGCAAAAACAAAATCTAAAGCAGGACAGAAATGGTCCTGTACCACCCCAGTGAAGTCAAAACGTTATGTACGCAATGTTAACCTATCACACTAACCAGAGTATAAAGCAACCTCAACAGAACTGGACGACACGATTGTGTTCATGGTATACCCCTAAATAATGAAGTAAAACTATAGCTAAACTAAACTATAGCTATACGTTTTCCTAAAGAAAATTGCCCCCTTTTCCCTTCAAGTTCTCTCAGGTTTTATTGCATAAAAATGTGTTCTTGTTCATGTTGTGCCTTCAAAAGCAGCTGCGGGAAAACCCTGACTTGTGGTTCTTCTACAGCGTAGCTATCTTTCCTGTCAGTGCGCCAACAAAGCAATTTTGAATTTGAATTTGAAAGAGACACCGTGGCAGCATTTTCGCAGGGCAGCGAACTGGCCAAACAACTTTTAATGTGACAGATTGAATGAGAGTGTGTGTGTGTGTGTGTGTGTGTGTGTGTGTGTGTGTGTGTGTGTGTGTGTGTGTGTGTGTGTGTGTGTGTGTGAGATAAGGGTAAATGTTTAAATTAGATTTAACTAGATTCATTCTACACTGGTAATGTCGGATTTTGGCCTCTCTATCACATACATTCACACATTTAAAAGAAGATGGTAAGAGGATGTGAAGACTGATTCATAAATGTAGACAGAGAAAGTAAGACAGACTGCTGATGCAAATGTTCTGTTTTTTCCCCTTTACATGAAAGACAAAACTTTCTTCTTCTATCCAAGTCTTTCTCACCTGTTAACAACCCCCACCCCTTTCTCTCGCACTTCCCACATTTGATAGAGACAGTCAGGCAGAGTGGAAATACTGAGCATAGTTTCGATAGGCAAGGGGCGGAGCCGGGAATGTGTGCATGTGTGTGTTGTGATTTACTGCTGGAATGTGGGTCATTGAGGGTTGCCGTTGTCAAGCTTGCGTAACCATTGGTGACTGTTACTGTGGAGACACTAGTCCATTTGGGTTCAAACAAAGCCCAGCTAAGAGGCAGCAGTGGATAATTTACACACTGCCCAGTCCAACCACAGCCTTTTTTTTGCCACTGGGAATAGACAAGTACAAACACATGTAGTTCAAGTCCAGTGCAACAGTCCTACTCTCCCATTCCTCCAGGAGACGGCAAAGTCCAACAGACTCATGCCGCCAGGTTATGGCCCATACCCACACCCCCATGTTCATGGCAATGATCCAGTCTTACACGCACATATTTACAGACCACAGCCAACTCCTGAAACTTCACACCTCGACATTATTGTCCAATCCTACCCTCCCATTCCGCCTGAAAATGGTCCAGTCCAACTTTTCCACATTTCTTAGCCACAGCCCAGTGCTAAAGCACTATATATATCAAGGCCATGGTTAGTAATAAATATGTTTAATGTTTCATCCATTTGAGACAATATCCATTTGACTACAACAAAAAAGGTTGTCATTTAAGCAGTGCTGACTGTATCTCTAGGATTTTTTTGTCAAAGTACAGTATCCTTCCTGGAAATGTAATTTAGACTTGCCAACTTTGTGGCCTTTGGCGAACAATCCCTATTTTTTTTTAGCAAAATTTCATCTTTCAATTACATTCTGACAACACTAAATAAGTCAAACCTCTCTATGATAATCTAATTCTGAGTAATTCTGTAGCCTTGAAGTAGTATGGATAGTTCATAGATTACAATTAACTACAACAACCACTAGCATGAGGACTCCACGGCATATTTGGATGAATGCCACACAGACAACCCAATAACAAACGTGATTGTGAAGGGTGTGACTTGTCTTTAAAGCTATATGGGCTTGCACAACCAAGCACACACAACCAACCAAGGGATTTTTATTAAACTGATGTTGGCTTCATTTCACAAATGAAAAATCTTCATTATTCGCTTGAAAGAAGTACAAGAAAATGGACAAAAGGACAAACTAATTTTAAAGGGCACAAGCCTGACCTCGGACACCATTTTTAGCTTACTTAAAGCTTATTTGAGCGTGTCAGCTAAATTCCAAACATTGCAAAATGTTAAAATGTGCTGGTGCAAAAAACAAGAACAAACTCAGTTTATCCTTTATGCAGCTTTCATTCTAATAATCCCTAACAGCTTTTTTTTATTTCGCAATCAGCACATGGGCTGACAGAAAAAGCTAATGCAGCAGTATGTCTCAAACATAACAACAGCCCGGATAAGACCTGCTACACGCTGTCTGTCAAACACACACACACATTTCCAGTCAAGTCGGTACAGCGGTATCATCAACTGCGGTTTAGGGAACTCTTTGATACTTCTGTCTGTGGGAATGTGTTTACATAGTGGATCAACATGTAATGGATGTGTGACGTACATACATTACATGTTGTCTGCCTCTAACTGTAAGGCTAGTGTGTGCCCTAATCCTCCTTTCTCGCTGTGCCAGGCAGAGGCATCGGCAAAGGAATTCACACACACACACACACACACACAGACACAGACTGAGAGAGAAGGCGAACAAAGATATGTGATTGATACCTGTGACTAAACTTGTAAGACAGGACTATTTATGATACACACACAGGTTTGTGGCACTATCTTTGTGGGGACCCATCATTGACATAATGCATTCCCTAGCTCCTTACCCTAACCATCACAACTAAATGCCTAACCTTAACCCTTACCATAACCTAATTCGACAGACAGACAGACAGACACACACACAGACACACACACTAGGGGTGTAACGGTACGTGTATTCGTACCGGACCGTTTCAGTACAGGGCGTTCGGTAAGGTGCACGTGTGGACCAAACGGCTGAACGCAATCTTTTGTGTGCGGAACATAGGTCAATTTTCGTGTTTCCACACGAACATATTAAGTGGCGGAAGTCTCCGCGTTCAGCGCAAATCCCGCCCTGCAGCTGATTCTAAAGTTTTCATTGGTCATGTCAATATGTCAATCACTGTACAGACACCAAACACTGATCTCTAAACCTACCCGCCGTCACTGTGACCTAAGCCAATGAAATCGACTGCAGGGCGGGATTTCCACTGAAGTGGTTTGGGGAAAAAAATAAAAATCACACACCGCGCGCTGTACAACAACATACACAGCACGCTTTAGCCCAGCCTCTCGCTAGCTAGCGTCATGGCCAATGCAGACAAGCCCATAGACAGTACGGACAAGCCGGAGCTTGAAGAGCCACCCATATCATTAAGGTCTCCTGTTTGGGAACACTTGGGTTTCCCAGTGAAATATGTCAGCGGACAATGACTAGTCGATAAGACGAAAGCAGTGTGCCGACGTTGCTAACGCACTTGAAGAGGCATCACGCGAGTGTGAACATCACTACTACAAGGAAAAAAACGACCGTAATCCAAACGCAGCTCCCGTTGGCATTTAAACAGACCTTTGCTGGTAATTCCGATCGGGCCAACGCAATAACGAAAGCGATTGGTGTTTTTATAGCAGCTGATGTTGTTGACAAGCTGGGATTGATAATGCTGCACTGTAATCCATAGTTAGTTCATTATATTTTATTATGTGATATTGGTTTGAGACTGAGTATTTTATTTATTTATTATTCTTTCTTTATTTTATATACATTTTATTTATTATATTTATATATTGTTTTATAAAGTGTAAACAAATTGTTAAAAAAAAGTTTACAGTAATAAACAACCTGCATGTTTGCATTTCTTTCCCTTACTGTACCGAAAATGAACCGAACCGTGACTTTAAAACTGATACGTACCGAACAGTGATTTTTGCGTACCGTTACACCCCTAACACACACACACACACACACACACACACACACACACACACACACACACACACACACACGATAGCCGTTATCATGTTAGATAAAACCTGATGGAGACCAGGGAGAGAGAATGTTTGTGTTTCTTTGGGTGTGCATTTTAGGTGACACATTGTATATATTAGCGGTAAACCGATTATCCATTTACCGATATTTATTGGCCAATATTAATGTATGCCAATACAAAATTCAGTGATTTACTCTTTGATAGCCCCAAATAAAAATGCATTTAATCCAGGACAGTCAGTGAACCAGCAGGGCCGATATATCAGCTGATATAAGCTTTATAAAGATATGTTGTACGTATTGTATGTAAAGATAAAATATCAGTTCATGGGAATTTTAATTCTATGAAACCTGCATCGAAGGAAATCCCGTATCGGTTCATCCTTAGTAAATACTTCCCACGTTCCCTTTCATGGACTTAAAAAAAACCCTTTCATCTACCACATGCCATTTTCTCTATCACACAAGACCACTCACACACAAACAGTTCATCCGTAAAAAGTGCATGTGAATGTGTGTGTGTGTGTGTGTGTGTGTGTGTGTGAGAATCAGTGTAGAGAAAGCACGCTGCTCTGTGACTCCAACACCTCAGAGTCAAAGGGCACCCAGAGGAGAGGTTGAAGATCACGTCTGTGTCCGTATGGTAAAGTGAGTCCACTTCAGTTTCTGGCTGTAAAAACCAGATCCCACCTGGTGCCCGTCTCTCATATATGTTTGTGTGGGGGTGTGAGGGGCTGTGTGTGTGTGTGTGTGTGTGTGTGTGTGTGTGTGTGTGTGTGTGTGTGTGTGTGTGTGTGTGTGTGTGTGTGTGTGTGTGTGTGTGTGCGCATGTGCAGGGAGGTGGAAGTGGTGAATTCAACTTTGAGGGAACTTTAGTTTTCGCTGCTTGTAAACCAGCAAATTAAATTTCAGACCCGGATTGAATCTGAGGTACAAATAACATTTAAAATGTAACTCTGAAAGTGCTACATTGTTCTAATATTTACTCTTTTATTATCACCTCTTCTTGAGTAAATTCACACCTCTCTAGTGGAATGTAGAATGTTTGTAAATAGACGCAGGAAGGAACTGGAAATAGGATTCACCTAGCATGAAGAAACTGTTAATTCTTCATCTTGTGTTGAATTAACAGAGAAATACATCAACAGAAAACTGTGCATTTGTCAATAAAATTTTAAATTTGACAAAACAGTAAAACTATTATACTTGAGTCATATACGTACGCTTTGGTGTAATATATAGGCTCAGCTGTACATTAAGTATGGGAAATGTGACTCTGAGGTGATATACTTTTCTTAACTGTCCTAGTTACCTCTGGTTGTACTGTATGAGGTTGTATTGTATCTTGATCGGTCAGATATTTACTAACTGGAAAAGCCACATCAAAAACAGACACAACGAGATTCAGGAAGAAATTCAAGGAACAGCAAGAGACTTTAATTGACAACTTGTCTGACACGGGCAATCTCCTGTTGTGTGCTACATGTGCGAAAGGGCAACTCTGGACCTGATTGGTCAGTCATCGTGCGGAGTTCATATGAGAAAACAGCTGCGACTGTAACACTGTGATGACTTCATACATACCGCCCGCCTTAAATTGTGCATTATATCAGTTTAATGCATCAACTGTATATCAGTAAAGTCTCCATTTATGGATGTTGAGACCCGGTATCTATGTCACAAACCGTGAGGGAACAACATTAAGACTAGGGATAGACCGATTATTTTGGGCCCTGGCTGATTATCCGGCCATTCTTTTGGCAGTTTGCAGATTATCTGTATCAGCCTTTTATTTGCCTGATAATAGGGCTGGGCGATATATCGATATTATATTGATATCGGGATATGAGACTAGATATCGTCTTAGATTTTGGATATCGTAATATCGTAATATGACATCAGTGTTGTCTTTTACTGTTTTTCAAGGCAGCATTACAGTAAAGTGATGTACTTCTCTGAACTTACCAGACTGTTCTAGCTGTTTTATTATTTGCCTTTTCCCCACTTAGACATTATGTCCACATTACTGATGATTATTTATCTAAAATCTAAGTGTGAAGATATTTTGTTAGAGCACCAATTGTCAACCCTAGAATATCGCCGCAATATCGATATATTTGGTCAAGAATATCGTGATATCTGATTTTCTCCCTATCGCCCAGCCCTACCTGATAACCGATAAAGTTAATGAATTAAAAAGTGCTCTACTTTGGCTCGGCTACAGCTCTTTGTCTGTCCCCCTGCTTCAGTTTCACTCACCACTGAGTCTGACTTAATGTCCCGCCCACAACACTATCTGACTATCTTTCACCGTGTATTATGTTGAAAGTTTCTAATTTATTAAATTATTGCTTAAAGCATTTAAACAAAGTTTTGTGTTGGAGTTTGTAACATTCCAAAATCTTACTTTTGACTTAAAGATTTTCATTTTCACTGTGAATGCATATCTGTTCCAAATATCGGTTGTCGGTTTTATTAACTACTGATAATCGGTATCGGTCTTTAAAAACCAGTATCGGTCGACCCCTAATTAAGACCACTGGAAGATGCTTGGTTGCAAAAAGGTATAGTAAGGTAATATTTATTTAAAGGTGCACACAAATCGAAAGAATTCTGCCCGACGATGAGCGTTGAGCTACCTATCAGCAATTTGTGTTACAGACATTCTAATGTTTGTCTTTTGCTCTGTGTGCACACATCTGTTGATGCATCCTCATCAGAAGCTTTAAGAAATGTTTTCACTTTTTGCAAGCAAGGCGTTTCCAATCGTGTTGTTTGTCCAAGTTGGTTTTTATAACCGTTCCAAAGGCGATTATAAAATGCAAAAGGTATACTTTGCTACTGATTACTTTCCAAGCTGAGAGATAATGTTGTCCCAACAGCAGCGCCACATTCTCATAGCCTGTAAATGTTTGACTGAAATCTGTCTTTTTGAACTGAACAACCACAAACTACTTCATTCTGCTGATTTACAAACTTTATTTAACCTTGATGTAATCACTTTTATGAGAAACCTTTATTGTAGCCCGCTTTACCGGCCAGAGCACTTCATCACACACAAGTTATCACTTTACTGTTATCCGTCACTATCTCCACACTCTCCATCATGTCTCACTCACTCTTATCACTCTCCCACATCACCTTTTCACTCTGCGTCTTACCAGTAAAGTCAGCAAGCCTCCAAAGCCATTTTTAAACCCATGCTACATACACAGCCTGGGTATATTTGTGTGTGTGAGAAAGTGGGGGAGTGCTGGGTAGGGGGTTATCAGGTGTTCAGGAAACTAACCAGAGCTCCATTTCTGAGCATGTAAACCACTTTTGGTCTCAAGTATGACGCCTCTGTGTGGAGACATGTCTGAGTGAATTCTGGTACAAAAGTAAGATACAATTCAGTATTTAGGATAAGGTGTACACTATTCTCAACTGGGCTGGACAACAATTCAATAGCCCCGTTTACTGCCGTTCAATACTGTGATAAATCTTTAAACGCACTACTACAAACTAATGGAAGGCACAAGTCTAAAGGTCTACTGGAGCCAAACACTAAGATCTAAATGCAAAACAAATTCATTTATATTAATTTGTTGTTTCAATCAAGAAGGCTACTGTTGCTAAAAACTGTTATATCTTAATGTTTATTTCTGACGAGTATCTGCATGCTGTGTACATACTGAAAGAGGTCATTTATTCCTGCTGCTATCAGCTTTGTGAATTACTTTCTTAAAATGTAATGTTTGTAATTATTCTGTTGTGCTTTTTATATATTGGTTGTGTTTGTTGTTTATGTATTACTGCTGGCTGTAAACCAAATTGTGCTCCGGGGATATTAAAGATACCTTGAAATTAAATTAGGTTACTTTCTGTGGGTTATAAATTAAACAATACTGTATTTCTGCTCCTGCAGAGAATACAAATTAATTAAAATGCTCCTGAAATACCAGAGTTATGTAATCGTGCTCTGAAATACATGTCATATAAATATTCAGCTTTTTTGGAGGATTTTTTTGCATTTATTGGATGTTGACATCCAATGAGATTGACAGGAAATGAGGAGAAAGAGAGACATGCAACAAAGATCCCCAGTTGGAATCAAACCGTGGATGCTAACCACTAGGCCTCTCGGACGCCCCAAAAAACATTCACTTTAAACGGAAATGTAAGCTGGTTACACCCTAAAGGCCTTAACAGTTTCATACTGGCCATCCAGCTGTCAGCCGATGATCACATCCAATCCCAGCAGTTGATCACACTATTAGTTTCCACTTGGACAACTTATTTTTACCACTTTCTGCATGAAAGATAGTCAAGTCTTAGATTTCAGATAACAAGAGCCGGACTTCTTTACTTTTTCATTACACATCTGCAACAGTAAGCAGGGGCTAGTTTCTGCAGGCTTCGAGTTCTCTAAAAAAAAACAACAATCTTAATATAGTGGGGATAATGCTCACTGTGATGTGAGAGAAATCCAATATTAGAACAATTAAAGGCAGTAAAATGTTTTCTATTATATAGTCATGGCCCACTGGCTCTTGGATAAACCCCCCAATATTGGGGCAGGGTCTCACTCTCGTTTGTCTGTTTCAGTCTAGTTTTGGGCAGCTTTTGTCTTTTCAGTGGGAAATAAGAAACACAATTTATCACTATTTTTTGAGGCATTTCAGCCCCAAACGCTAGTTGTTCTGTGCAATATGTGACCTAGTTTAAAGCCAAGCTGCCTTTTTGCTTGATAACAACACCACAGCTCTATTTCCCGCACTTAAGACTAAATAACCAAGCTTTTTTTTACTGTTTTGCAACACTTGATTTCTCTTGCACCGATACTGCAGCCCTGTGTTAAATTAAAGACAAATACTGGCAAACCAGAAAAAGGTTAAACCCCAGTTTCCATGGAGACACTGAATACTTGAATTTGGATTTTTCTTTGGCATTTTAAAAAGATGAATTTAAAGAGAAGGGAGGAGAGGGGCTTTCTGGATGATGGCTGTTTGAAAATGAGAATAGATTCCAGCTGCTGTGCGTCATCTTAGTCTTCCACACACACACACACACACACACACACACACACACACACACACGCCTAATAAAATGAACCGAGTCCCTGAGTCAATATTGTTGCAGCCCCACCTGCAGTAACATGGGGGGATTCCTCCCTAAGCCTGTGTCTAAGGTCAGCTGGATCGAGGTTTTAACTCCGATGTGGGGAGGGGAAACCCATCCCACATCAGATCCCAGCAGCAGAGGCATTTCAAAGACATCAGATCAAACACACCGACAGACGGAGAAAAAGAAAGGAGAGGAGGAGAAGGGTGAGGACAAAGAATCCCATCACATGAAGCAGGCGAATGACTTTACCTTTTGCTTTAAATAGCCAAAGGATGCCAGGCTTACAAATATCTCAAATATCTCGGTGCTACTTGCGGTTGCAGGTGTATCGTCAGAAACTCAAATCTGCCTCCTGTCTTACTCGGTGTTTTAGATTTCAATAGGGTTGAGGACATGGCCTCAAGGAAAACAAAAAAAGGGGAAAATGTGCAGAAATGTAGTTCAGTCCATCTACAGCTTTTACATATCCATTATTTTCAAGGGCCCATTTAAGACTGCACAAACTTCATTTAGGTTCAAATATCGTAATTATTAAATTAAAATGACAACAGGATATAAATGATTATGACATCCTAGTGTTTAGGTGGGATGCAGTTGACAGTGCTAACTGTTCTGCTTTCATCTTTCAAGAGCAAGCATGCTGTGCTAAACAAATGTATTACTAAAGTGATGAGGCCTCAAGGCATTTTATTGAAATGCTGACCTTGAAGCGTGCATTTTAACAATACTAATCCCTACATATCCTGAACTTGCATTGTATAAACATGAACAGCTTTGCTTTTGACAGCAGTACAGCTTGCTCACCAGTCTAAACACAAAGGACAGATTTGACCACATAAACCCCAGTTTATCCCAAAGTCAAATAGGTGGATTTCTAATTATTCAACATGCTTTTTAATAATTATTCAATGGCAAAAGAATATAAGCCTGGACATTTGAAACATTCAACGTCATAGCATTAGAATAAAATGTGGGTGGAAAATAAACAGCACAATTCAATTTGCTAAACTGGCTCGTAGGCTACAAGATGTGAGACATTCTTCCCATCAAACATTCAGTAAACAGACCCATATCTGAGCACAGACTACCGCCGTTTGATCGGTTATTGTCAGGGGAACGGACGGAGGAAACCTTGAGCCGTTGTTGATCTATTGCTGACCTTTTTTAACTGTCTGTGGGGAGACACATACAGTTAGAATGAAACCTATGATCATACTATAGCCATTTCCACTCTCGATAGACTTTTTGACCAAAGAAAGAAGTCATATATTGAAATATTACAGAAGCAAAGCAGTACTGTCCTATAATTACATCTTAAAGTTGTTACTGATTATGGTGACAGTACCAATCTGGAATTACTGAATTTCCTGCAGAACAACAACAACCTGAACGACCGGGGAAAACAAAGGGCAGGCAGAGGAGGCCTGTTGTCCTGAATGAATGAAAATACTAAATGCACACATTTCCTCTGTGGCTGCAAAGAAAAGCCTCTTTGTTTCAGGTGAGTTTCTGCTTTGGTATCGAGCCGTCCAGCCTCCACCTCCCTCCCCCCCTTCCATCCAGCTCACCCAGTCATCCTGACAGAGTAAGGCATTGTGGGAAGGTATTGTATAAATCGTCTGGACCCGGTGGCGACACCTGGCCACAAATCAGACGTGCTCACTGCCGCAACGCCTCCATAAGCAACCAACAAGGATCAAGGCTGGCAGATAACTGCATTGAAGGAAATCACTGTGTGCAAATGGGAGTGTGGTAAATGGCCACCACAAGGCCGTTAACAGCTGATGAGTTTGTGTCCTGTCTTACCATCTCATTCATTCATACACACACACAGATACAGAGTAAACCCCACAGTTGATATTAGACATGATGTATAGCCGTCATGGCTGTTAACTTTACTAACAGTGTCGTAAGATGTTTCATTACCTAAAAACATGTCTTCGCAGACACACCTTGTCTCCTTGTTATTCATCACCTGTAAATGTGACCATTCTGAACCTGAAGTCATACAATCTCCAAAATATTCAAATAATGCACTGCGTTTATTTACCTACATTTTGGCTGCAAAATTACAAAATAAGACAAACGCTCTACTGAAACCATTGATGCATATTTAAAATAGTTATAACACAGAAGATATCTAATATATTGGACCACAAATCAATCTAAGTTGGACTGCAACCTGGCCAACGTGACGACTTCAAATTTCTTGTTTTGTCAAACCAAAGATATTTAATTTACAATAAAATAAAACAAAAATTTTTTTGCATTTTGACTCATCATTCAGCTCTAGATCAGAGCATAAATCAAACTACTGAGAGACTGGTGTGAAGACGTCTCCACATGCCCTCCTCATATATTTAACAACCTTTATAGTTTGGAAATACAACTGTAATACCTGTGAGAGAATTTGTCAAAAATGCATTAGTTTCGAAACATTAAATGTTGTGGTACTAAATTAGCCATCTTAAATAAAAATGTCTGGCAAGTCTTCCTCTAGAGGCAATATCTGGCTGAAGGAGACTGCTAACCAAGGTAACCGCAACTTTAGCCATTAGGACAACGCTAGTCCTAAATGCAGGGGATCGGGAGTATTGTGCAAACTACTGGGATCTTTATCGATTTTTGAGCTGGACACAGACAAAGACACAAAAAACTATGTTAATAAAGAGAGGCCCAGGCTGCTGACCATCACAGACTAGCCATTGTTCTCCAATGAACATCACTGGTTCAGCTCAAAGTTAGGATATAAAAACAACACAGCATGGTTTTGCTATTGCAAGTTGGATGTGCAGAAATACAGAATGTGCTGGTGCCTTCAAAAGGTCTTTCTTCCCAAAAAAGGTGAGTCGTTTATAGGTGCAGTTAGTAGAATCTAGACTACCAATGATGCAACTAATGGCTGACAAGAAGATGTGGGTCTAATATTGGACTTATATCAACCTGGTCCAGATATGAAATGCTGGAGTTTGATTGCTTAGATGTGTACTAGTTAACTGGAATGTATTATCTCAGGCATCTGTACAAGAAGTTTAATTGTTAAAGGACAATTCCGGCGCAAAATGAACCTAGGGGTTAATAACATATGTGTACCCAGTCGACCGTTCTCAGGGATATGTTTTCATGCTAATCGAATGTGTCTCTAGCTTGAAACTAGCTACCGCAAACCGGTGGTTAGCTTCTAACGCTAGCTTTCGGGGCAGAGGGTAAATCACTATT
The DNA here is from genome assembly GCF_008315115.2 of Sander lucioperca. Lineage (NCBI taxonomy): Eukaryota > Metazoa > Chordata > Actinopteri > Perciformes > Percidae > Sander > Sander lucioperca. The sequence continues at coordinate 6,710,084 of NC_050191.1, forward strand.
TTATACCACTAACAAGGCTCAAAATACCACCACACTTCAACGGTAGCATAATGAGGGTCCCTACATGTAAACCGAAGCATTGAGAACTTTGTAGGTGTACAGACAGTTTATTAAAAAGATTATAAAGACCGTAGCATTCATGTTTACATGCAGGCGCCATCTTGGAAAACAGTGGTGACCAGTCGAACCACGAATACTGTGTTTGAGCTTACTGGTTACTGGTTACTGGTTGCACGGCGCCAAAGTAGAAACTATAAATTATTAAAAGAAAACAGTGCTTCAGGTAAATATGATGAAACATACTGATAATAAAAGCAAAAAGTAGGAGGCAAGTTTCTAACAAAAGGCTATTTCAAATTCATGCCAGATTTATTTTGCAGTTGTAAATATGGAGATCACTATTTGAGATCTCACAGCACTTTCATTTCTTTATGGCATTAAATTGGTCAAAACTAAATATAATGAATGTTAGACATTAAATGCATCTAAAAATATGAGCAAAGGTATTTGTATCAGCCGTGACAAAGCCATATCGGTTCAACTGTGGTGGAAACGTTCAAAGCGAGAGTCAGAAAATATCTGGATAATGAGAGGAAGCGTTCCCTTCTGCTCCATTTACTGATATTTTCGATCTCATTCTCAGTAACTGTAAAAGGAGAGAGAGGGAGAGAGAGAGAGAGAGAGAGAGAGAGAGAGAGAGAGAGAGAGAGAGAGAGAGAGAGAGAGAGAGAGAGAGAGAGAGAGAAAGAGAAGAGACCAGAAAAAGTCAGAAAGGTCACACATGCTTTTGGGCGTGTGTGTGTGTGTGTGTGTGTGTGTGTGTGTGTGTGTGTACAAGATAGATCAATAAGAGTCTGCAGTGGTTTACAAAGGGGCTGGTTAAACACAGCACCTCGTGATCAGGGCTATGAAGTTACACACAACACATGCGTGCACACACGAACGTGAACACAACTGTGACCTTACCAGGCATTTTTCAAGGTCCCAAAGTGCAGAGAATAGAGAAGAACTCTTAGGAAGGCACTGAGTGTGCAGGCACATGCACGAACACAGACACACACACACTTGGGATGAGGCGTTGAATTATGCAGATCCGCCCACATCCCTCTCTCTCAGCCTTGGAATGACTTTGGTGCAAACAGGGGAGTAGTGACAAACTATGAGACTGACCAAACAGCCAAACAGTAAACCCATCTGATAAACCAACTAGAGGCAGATATCAGGATGTCTGCACGTCCAGTCTCTTTTGATTGAGACCTACTGTAAATCCAAGGCCTCAACAGTAATGATATGCAGTGTAATGTAGCCTTTAAAGCCCTATTCACACGGGACTAGTATTATCTTGGGTCCTGTTAAGATTTTTAATAACCACAAAGGTCGTCTGCGGGCTTAATCCTGTGTGAATCTGCCATGTCGGTAATCTGCCAAGTAAACATTTCACTGCAAATTAGCTCAAATTCAGAGGTCATCTGATAATAATAGTCCCATGTAAAATGTGCATTTCAGTAAAATGAGTCCTCCTGCTCTTATTTATTTTTTTTTTTTAAGGATTTCTTCTGTGTTTTTTTCCTCACTTTGAGTTATTACGGCTGCACCGCTGCAGTGAAAATTGATAATGAGATTTTGGGTACAAATTCTGGAGAATTTGAAACAATTTCTAGATCGTGCAATCTCAAATCAGTAAATCATCCAACTAGAATGAAGCACAGACTTTGTTGCTGACAAAATTTCATCCCAAAATCGACTTACTCACTTGCTCCAGAGCTTTCCCCCGTATCTCATGGTTTTCATTAGCAGACATACGTTTGTTCAGCTGTCATTGAACTGCAGATGTTTACATTTTCCATTATTCACTGTCAAAAGCAAACTCAAACTCATAACTGTACGTGCTAAAGCTTCCATAAGTTCCATAACAACCAGGCAAACTACATCCGTTAAAGACTGTGTGATACAGTTGAAAGCCCGGGAAGAAGCGAGTAAATGGACCATGAGTTGAGATTGCGTTGATAACTGCTGTTTTAAGATCAACTGTAAAACTGGAAAGATTAGGGCTGCAAATAGGGCTGGGTATACATCGACTGAAATAACCCAATACCAAGTAGTAATGATACTGCTACACCGTCGCTACATTTAAGACTAAACTGAAAACTCTCCTCTTTGATAAAGCTTATAGTTAGGGAGTGAGGAGTTGCAGTGAACGCCTAGACCGGCGGGGCAGGGTGTATAGCTGCAGACACAGCACCCCTGCTTTTCTCTGCTTCTCTTTACAGTCATCAGATTTACCTATCGCATAATCAATAATATAGTGCCTCTCCTAGTTATGCTGTTATAATTCTAGACTGCCGAGGAAGTTCCTTCTTATGACACGCTCTTTTCTTTTGTTTCCTTTTATGCACATCCTGTCCCAGAAGTGCTTGTTACTAACCTAGCTCTGGGGGGTTTACTCCCCGGAGTCCTTATGTTTCTTCTTCGCCCAGAACATCGCCTCGGACTAGGGTGACACCAAGATCTGGGTCTTGGGTGCAGCTGTGGCTATGGACCTGCTACGCCCTGCGATTCCCTGCAATGTCCGGCTACGTCCTGCTGCGTCCACCCATGCTCTGCTGTGCCACGCTACATCCCGTACAGCCATAACCCCAACCGTCAGACACCGCCCACCAAGAGTCTGGGTCAGCCGAGGTTTCTTCCTAAAAGGGAGTTTTTCCTCACCACTGTCGCAATAGCCACTGCTAATGCTTGCTCTTGGGGGAACTATTGGAATTGTTGGGGCTTTGTAAATTATAGAGTGTGGTCTAGACCTACTCTATCTGTAAAGTGTCTCGAGATAACTCTTGTTATGATTTGATACTATAAATAAAATTGAATTGCTCCAGTGAAATGATACCTGCATTCGGCACTTTTAAATGGACAGTTTAAATGGACACTACCCCCCCAGCAGCCTGGGGGGGGTAGTGGCGAGAGGCATTTTAGGCAACCGAACGCTTCATTAAGGGTATTGAATGATGCAGGGGAAAAAAGTATCAACTGAAGTACTCTATTAGTATCGCTATCACTTTAAGGGTACTGGTATCGTAGCTGCATCTAACAATTATTTTTATTAGCAATCAATGTGCTTGTCTATTTTCTTTAACCTTTTTGTCAATAAAAGGTCAGAAAATATTGAAATATATTAATTGCAATATCTTTAAAATGGTTTTGTCTCATACACAGTCCAAAACTCAAATACATTCAACTTGTTATCAGACAAGACACCGAAAAGCAGCAAATGCACACATTTCAAAAGCTCGAACCACTGAGTTTTTGACATTTTTAAATTTGAATCAGCTATGTTAATAATTGCAGATTCATTTTCTGCCCATTTACTAATCAATTAATTGCAATGTAATGTAATCGTTGCATAAAGGTGCATCTCAGGCTGAGGTACAAATCCTGTGACACCAATGGGTGCTTGTCCGCCTGCACACAGTGCTGCCTCCAAACAGCTGACACTCCCGTGAATAGTAGCCAGCCACCGATGGAACCCAACACCGACAAGCTACTGAACGCTGCTATGGCAACCGCTTCACAGCTGGGTGTCATGTTGCCATGGCGCTGGTAAGCAGGCCATGCCCAGGTCTTAGGTGTCCGGTGGACAAACAAAGAAAGGAGGGCGCAAAATATGCTGCTGCAGCAAAACTGGTCCGAGTGTAACAAATCAACCAAAAGAGCATCGGATAGTAGAAAGACATTAGAATTTCAGTTCTGTACACCGAGACTGAAAATCCTGACTAATGCTGGAAACATTTCAAACAGCATCTCTGGGATGGAAGCAAAGTAAGCCTGGCAGACTGCAAAGTCACTCCTTTTCCTCATCCTCCTGACGGTCCCTACGCCTTCTTCTAGCTGACCTGAATCTCACAGCCCGGATGATAAAAATTGGATCTGAACGAGGATCTCAGAGCTTCGACGGTGACCGGCTCTATTATCACACCCTCACTATTTCACTGAAGGGTTTCGAACCATTTCCTTCATGTGTCGACACAATCAGTAATGCAGAAGTCTCCCTATATGCCCCACTGGGGTTGAACAACATTCGGAGGTCATAATTACAGGGCTTTTGCTATAGAGAAAATATAAAGTATGACAGGCTTGAACACTGTTTACAACACTAAAGTGGCAAACAACGGACACCTCTCGTAAAAGTGCCATTTAACCAAAAGCTCTGGAAACTTCTTCAAACAAGCGTGTACTAAAAAACAACAAATGTAGCTACATCTATATACAGATAAAGGGTGTTTGCAGGGTCTGATTTGATTCAAGAACGTGCAATGATGGCTAAACGTCAACGACACAAAAAAAAAAAAATGTATTGGCCCTCTAACCTGTCATCATAATAATGTCTCGGGCAGATTTCCTATTGGCATTCGAAAAGCCTTAAAATGTCTTGATGAAAGTTGCAGATATGCTGAAACTAATGCAACTGATGCCACAAGTATTCAAATTAGCAGATGACATCATCTGGCCTTCACCGAAACCCCAGGTCTGAGCTTAATTTCCCATATGTGCAGGGTTTACTGCACCAGGACATTCCTGCAGTCCGTCGCTGAAAAGTTTGAAATACTTTCCACCGGTTGGTTAAATAAATTGCCTGGTATCAACAGTGTTATGTGGTGCACTCTGCCACTTACAGCACTGATGGATAATGTAGTGCATTTGCATCAGGCTCTGCCTCCTTAGACAAACAACTGACCAGCAACAGTAGCTTGGAAAGCTGCCTCTCCCCTTTGACACACACATAACTCACACCAGATATGACAACATCCAGACAGACCTGCATATTAACACAAAACACATACTGAGAAACAAGCTACAGAGAAATGAATGATTTGATCTCTTTCTATTCCCTGAGAGTGATATACAACCAAACCCTGAACTCCCAGGTACACAAAAATACAAACACACACAGACAGAGTCTGGGCTTGCGTTAGTCATGCCAGCCCTGGTCACATATCACCACTGTCCTACTGCACTGCTGTGTGTGTGTGTGTGTGTGTGTGTGTGTGTGTGTGTGTGTGTGTGTGTGTGTGTGTGTGTGTGTGTGTGTGTGTATGAATGTCTGTCTGTACTTGTGTGTGAATGTCTGTGTGTGTGTGTGTGTGTGTGTGTGTGTGTGTGTGTGTGTGTGTGTGTGTGTGTGTGTGTGTGTGTGTGTGTGTGTGTGTGTGTGTGTGTGTGTGTGTGTGTGTGTGTGTGTGTGTGTGTGTGTGTGTGTGTGTGTGTGTGTGTCAAAGCCATTCTTATGAAGCTGGGTGGACAGCTAAGATCAACAAATATGAGCGGGTGGAGCAGTGTGTAGGGAAGTCCCCGGCACACTGAGGTCACCAACAGAGCATTGTTGTATTTTTTTGCCCAAATTCTCCACTAGCCCCTACCGGCAGGCGGGTGGGGCTGAGGACGGGGTGCAGCTCCACTGGGGGGCCTCCTAACAACCAGCAGATGAGAGGAGTGGAGGACAAACAAACAGGCCTCTTTGATTGAATTGGTATTGGTAACTTTAGGCTGCAGCACCTGCTTGTGTTTGCTAGCCGCTCATTTCTCGCTGAGCAGTGACAGTGTCTCAAAAATATGTTGTAGCCTATTTAGCTGCCAAACGTTAAATACAAGCCTATTTAGCTGCCAAACGGTAAATACAAGTTTAAATTCTTTCCCAATGGATGTGCATGTTGCCTCTGAATGAGTCTGACATTCAGTTGCTACAGTCACGTATTTGTACCACTTTTGCAAACTAGGGAATAATGTGAGCTGTGCTTTCATTTAACTTGAAGGATTTATGTCCAGATTGGGTAAGTGATATATGAGATGCATGCTAAAATAAATTGGTATCTGATAAGACACTAAACTTTAAGTGCTTGCTTGGAAAAATGCCACGATAGTTAACACCAGCTTTTAAGATAAAGTAGCATCAGTTGATTTCTGTGGCCACTTAGGGACAACAGAACAAGCTGAAAACACCACATATGACTTATTACCACCTTATGAAGTGGTTATGAGGACGGTGTTAGCAAACTTTCTACACATCCTGCAGACACAGAGTAACATTCAAATTAATTTTTGAGTTGTGTTTCTGGTCACCCAAAGTCCAATATTCGCTTTCCATTTAGCTTTGTTTTTGTCTCTCCTGGCTTTTTAGTTGCTAAATGCTCCACTATGTCACTAACTTTATCCGTCTGGTATTTGGTACTGCACAGGCTGATGAGAGCGTTGAGACTTTAAAGTTACAGCAGGCCATTAAACCAAAATGAAAAATAGCTGAAAGACACTATGTACACCGGCAGAGCTGCTGGAACTGCCAAAAACATAACCAAATGTTGATGTGAACAAAATTCAGCTCTACCAAATTTCTTTTTTCCTAAGAATTCATGAAAAAAAGTTGAAGTCCAGTTGAGTCCAACTGCATATCTGCTGTGCTGATACTTTTCACAGACCAGCAACGCCAAACCAGCAAACATTTCAACACACAGACACAGCGCCAAAGATTTTGTGGTCCCCATCTTAAAAGTCGTGGAATGTCACTTGTGTGCCATGGTTTTTGTTTATCATAGCTCTGTGTGTGCAGTGTGTGCTTATTTGCAACGGGCTTGTTATGCTGGTAATTATGATATTATATAACCAATCAAACAACATATCACACCCTAAGGCAGTTTCTCATATCACAAATGCAACCTATTGAAACATTGGATCATCACAACATTTGATTTTGACATTCTATTGCAGTTCCATCCTTTTGCTTAGTCAAGAGATTATGGAGAAAAAAAACTTAAATTGCTTGTCACTTCAGCTTTGCGCAAGAGGATGAACAGTCCATTTAATATATTGGGGATTTCTTTTGTGTCCGATTATCATGAATTATTTCTAGAGGAAATATGTAATATAATACACGCTTTGGAAGGCAAAGACCAAATTTCTCGGTTCTCAGCTGAGCTGGACGCATTATTATGGATCCCACGGAACTTAGCCGATTGGTCTGGGGAAAGGACCTGAACAAGTCGGGTTCTGTTACCTTGCGTAAGCATAGACGCCTGGCCTATAGTAGTGTGTGAGTGCTATTAAAGGGCGGGGCGTGCCTAAAAGTTGCGTAGGTTCCATAATAACGCGAGGTGGACACATTAACGTTACCGCTGCAGTGTTTTAACATTGCACTTTAGCCTAGCAGCTAGCGGCGTTTCTTTCTGCTTATAGCTTAATCCCGACAAAACAGCACGGTTGAATTTTAGCCTGCATGCACGTTTTGTAGACTTGAACAGAGCAGCTTATATTGGTAGAGAGAGCAGCAAGTTAGCGGACTGCAGAGTCGCCCTGTCTGCTCAGCTGCTAGACCGCTGGGCTGCTTACTTTATTGACAAAAGAGCTTTCTGAACTGTCCGTGGAATAGATTAACGGAGAGGGGGGAAAAAAGCAGCGCGACCATAAATGACAGCAAAATGTAGTAATGACTCACATTGAGCTGAAATGGAAACACTGTGGTGCAACATATGTTGTAAGGTTTAAGCAGATGCTTTTTCGGGGGTAACATCTTTCACTTCAGTTTTGACAACAGAAGCCACTGTGTCTTGAGAACATTTCTGTTTTATTGTTCACTTTTAACTCACTTTACATCACCTTTGTTATCTCTTTTTCCTCTTGCTTTCCATCGCAGCCGCACTCATTCGCTACTCTCAGCGCTTGCTCTCCCTGCGCGACCACACAGGCGCTGACGTCACTCACTTAAAGTGTAACTCTCGCCAAAATGCAACCTAGGGTCTTTTTGTGAATGTACCAGAGTCAAACTTTTGTTTAAAAGCATATTTAGGACGGAATCGCCACTTTTAAGATTTACCGTATTTTCTTTTTTCGGTCAAATGGCCTTTTGAATGGGAGTTTTAGGGACACTTTTACGCTAGCCTCAAAATAGCTATTTTTAAAACACTAAGAAGGCTCGACACAACATGAAACTTTGCTCAAAGTATAGCCAGGGGTTCTACACCTTAACGAAAGCATTGAGAACATTGTTTGTGTACACAGAGTTTACTAAAAAGAAAGGTTTTGAGCAACTCACTGTAGCTGTTGTTTTTCAGGTCACCGTCTATCGAGCCAGTCAAAACTAGTCGAGGGAGGAGAGTAAAGATGGAAAGCTCCTAAAGCTTAGTTCCATATAAATGCACGGATTATTCGTTGTTTTGTCGTTAGTGAAACACAACATTGACCTTCTAGTTGAAAAAGGAGCCTCATATAAGAATGACCTTTCCTCCTATGGAGTCCGTTCATCCGCATTCAGAGATCGCCTATTTTGGACTGGCAAAATGGCGGATAGTGTAAACAACAACTGCTAACGTGAGTTGCCCCTGGTGATACTTCGAGCAAAGTTTCATGTTGTGTCGAGCCTTCTTAGTGTTTTAAAAATAGCTATTTTGAGGCTAGCATAAAAGTGCCCCTAGCACTCCCATTCAAAAGGCCATTTGAACGAAAAACGAAAATACAGTAAATCTTAAAAGTGGCGATTCCGTCTTAAATACACTTTTAAAACGAAAGTTTGACTCCTGTACATTCACAAAAAGACCCTAGGTTGCATTTTGGTGAGAGTTACACTTTAAGGCAGCTGCCATTCTCGCTTTAACTTACGCTACTCTCGCAACAGGGCGGTTGCGGTTTACCGCCATATCACGATGATACGTTGCTTCTTCACCGCGGTAAGAAAACATCTATACCGTCGCAGCCCTAGTTACGAGCGTTAAGTTTGTTAAAATGTAATCACTGTCTGAACATACAGGGAAAACTGTGAAAAACGACCATCAAGATTCACAAAAGCCCAACGTGACCTCTTCAAATCTCAGTAAGAAGATGCACCAGGTAACTTAAGGCATTTTTGCTTTAAAATGACTTAAACAATTAATAATAAAAGTTTATTCACAACACTTCACATAAGTTAAAATGATCCTGGAAAACAACACACAATTGATTGATTAATTGTCAAAATAGTTGCCATAACTTGCCTGTTTATTAACTGTGTATCGACTACTTGATTTATTAACTTTCAATGGTTTACGTTATTAATATGGATTTTTATTTACCACCCAAATCCAATAATTTTGTTTGCAGCCCTACCACCACCTCCCTCTCACCACACGTAAACTGCCAACATGTTGCAAACAATAGGGTTTACTGCCTATTGCTCCCAGTCATGACACAGGCCGCCCCTCCTTGTTTTCCCTCCTTGTGGGCCACGACTTAGACATTGATCTGCCACAAAGCACCATGGGAGCTGGTAGCGAGCGGTGCCAAACACTCCCAGCCATTGGTCCCTGATTGCTGTCTGATCCTGTGAGGTCAACGGGGGGCTACCTCACGTGTGATTGGCCCGCAGGGAGGCGAACCGGCTCTGACTGACAGGTATGAGAGCATATCAGCTGGCTGAGAAGGCAGCACAAGCCAATACAGGCCAAGAGGAGAGAAAAAGGGGCAAGGCGAGATGAGGTGAGCCGGGCCTCTAGGGATTAACACGATCTGACAGGCTGCCAGGGACGCACGCACACACACACACACACACACACACACACACACACACAGCTTTTAGGGCGGGCTGCTCTGCTGAGCACGCACAATACACTGCTTGTTTTAGAACAAGAGGAAAGAGAGAAAAGATAGATAAGAGAGAGGCCAAATCACAGAGAAGGAATGTGTGTCTGACAGAGGCAGAGAGAGCAAAGAGAGAGTGAGATTATGAACCACAGGTGCTTCCATGGAGAGAGAAACTCCCGCTGGGGTCCTAATGGAAATTCCATGACTCTTCCATGACGTTCCCAATTATCCTTCTCTTCTTCTGGTTTATTAAGGAGTGAAATGTTTGGACTCCACCCAAGTTTCAATCAAAGCTGTCTACTGCCATAAATGTTTGGAAACTAGCACAAAAATACATTTATTTCAGTTTGCAAAATTCACCACACATTGCCCAATTTCCACAGCGAGTCTATCCTCTGTTACCTGACCTTCCTTGTCTGGCACTCTAAACTCCCATTTGCATTCCAGGAATTCCATGACCAACAGGAATCCTGAAAACTATGACATATTACCCATTTGGATCCTTACACTACTCCTCAAACGTACACCCACACAGAGGCAATGCTGATCTGTTATTCTGGACTGCTTAGGGAGGCTTCTTTAAGGAGCACTTTACATATATTGATCAGAGTTCGGCGGCCCATCTATGAAAATTAACTGCCTCCAAAGTAGAGCAAGGTTTCTGCAAGATTGAAGTTTGATTTAAGGCTTAAAGAACCTAAACAAATGTGCAAATAAATAACTGTGGAATGTGTGCCTGTGTCACTAAGAAGACTTCTCATTGGAAACTCTGCATAACATTTTCAAGACTGTATTCTTTTTTTTTAATCCTTAAACTCAGATAACTTCACTAGAAGGCAGTTTTAAAAGGTTATTCTGGAGCCTATAAACCTGTTTTGGGTATAGCCTACTTCTAGGGCTGGGTTAAAATGATCGATTCTCCAATTAAAATCAATAAATCTTTGTTTGAGTGATCTGATATAGATTGATAAAATCCCCAAATCAATATTTTAATATATGCTTTTTCACCATGGATGTGGGATGTTAATGTAAAATTTGGAAATTAATCTGTTACAAGTAGCAAGTTACCAAGGACATACTAACATACTCACTCACAAACCAAAAATACAAGAAATATACTAGATGTAATAAATAAGATAAAAAAATAAGATGAAATGAAATAAGATAGCAAAGTGCAAAATGCCAGAACAACTAGTGAAAAATATACTTAGATGAATGAACAAGAATGTACATGTATATACAAGTGTAGAATACAATTTACAACCTACATACATAGTATATATCACAAAATAAAAACATGTATAATATTAGATATTAAACCTGGTGCATTATAAACAAAACAAACATTTGAGGGTTGCTTCTAGTTTGTACAATTTACAGCATAAGTTCTCTGAGAATCTTTTGTTTATACGGCCAAGCAAAATTGATATTGTAACTGAAATTTCCCTAACATAATTGACTGAATCGGAAAAGAACTTGAATCGGGAAATCATTGCCGATACCCATGTCCTAACCACTTCAGTTGCTGTTTTGCATTAGCTGCCATCTCAATCTTGTGTTGTTTTCTCTGATCTCTGTGATATAAAGTAACTAAGGTAAGCTAACGTTGGGCTTGATGGCACATGCTGAAAAATTAAAACTACCTATAATTAGTTGTATATTTGCCTGCTACAGCTTCAAATCTAAAACAAGCCTCCTCACTTTATGACTTCAATGCTTCATTAAACCAAAGGCTGTAGGTAGGATTCATTTTTCTAAAACAAATGTAATAAGTTTATCAAAATGATGAAGTCAAATCATGGTAAATATGATAAGTTCTCTTTTATAGCATTCGTTCCGTGTCTCATTATGGGAACGCCTTCTGCGTGACCTCATCAGAAGCTCAAATAACATTACTAAGATATGAACATATTTTGTCCACTACTAACAGATGTTATCTCATTAACTAACCTTTCCACCCCCCTTGATTTGACTACATTACATTTTTATGAACTCATTTCACCCATAACCTACATACAGCCTAAAGTCACTCCACAGGAGGCTGAAGTGGACTTCATGACATGCTGAAAATAAACAGTGGTGATAAATATCCTGGCTGTCCAGTGTGACCCCCATCCTTCTTTTTAATAGGCAGCAGCCAATAGACCGAGGCCAGCTGCATTCATTACAGCTGGTACAGTGAACGATGTGGCTGGACAAACATTGGATACTGAACAGGAGAATTCACACTCAACAGCAGAAATATCAAGTGGATTATGATTTTTAAAAAAATGTGACTATGAATAAAGAACAGCACCACATCATCCAGACTGTCAAACTGGAAGAAACTGTCAGAATAAAGTGCACCATAGCACTAGTCCAGACTGAGTGAATATGCTGCTTGCAAAACACCCAAACAGTGAGAAACACTACAGAACTGAATTCAGTATGACTGAGCAGTGGTTGGCTGTAGGGAATGAGCTGCAAGGTTACTCATCCAATCATGTCAGTCCGTCTGTCTGTATTTATGTGTGTGTTTATGTGTGTACTTGTACGCGTGTGATAGAGATGGGCCATAACTCTGCTGGACAGGCCATAAGTCTTGTGGTCGTGATCTTTTGCCCTGCTTCTTAATGAACCGGCGTGGAGCGATTACTCTCACACATGCACAACACATACCGTTTGGCCATGAAATGTGACATGCAACACATTTAAAGCTGTATAGGCAAACACTTGTGGACATGGACTCTCAGACACATGCAGAACTTGAACTATCTCAGGCCTACAGGGTGTTAGGAGGCTAGAACTGCAGCCATGCTACGTAGCTGATGAAAAGAAACTAGACCAGATTAACCACTAAAATTAACAAAACAAACACCTGTCCTCTCTACACAAAAGTTGAGAATATTATTAGTAATAAAGAGGGAAATGTTACATAAAAACTGGAAAAGGTCACATCACTGCTAGTAATATGAGCTTTACACCTGCCACTGTGTGTGTTTACATTTATCGAGAGAGCTGATAAGGCTCCAAAGCTCCTTCACATCAACATCCTACTACTGTGAGCCTTCACCCGTTTTCACACAGTGAGTTATTTGTGCACCTTTTCTAACTACATGTATCATTTCAGGAGATTCTGTTCCCTTTTGTCTTGCCTGTGAACAAACTATACCGGCAAACCAGCAACCATGTAAAAGAAGAAAAAAAGCTGCACGAGCAGACCAATCCTGATGTTTGTCGTCTCCACAGAGCCACCTCAAGAGGTGGTTTGAGATGCTTTCTAGCAAGATGTTTAAAAAAGGTGTAAATGCATCCGTGTCTCCAATATGCATACCTCATCTTTACTCCTCCCAAGTGGAACTATCAGTAAGGGATAAGTGGTAATAGCGACTCACTGAAATGATCCAACCTTGTTGCACTGAGCTGTTGCAGCATTTATCTGATCCCTGATCTGTTAAAGCTAAATGATCTGTAAGGGCGATGAAGGAGCGACACGGGTAAGAGCCTGTGAAGACGATACAACTTTTGTCTTGCTCATAGTCCAAACATGTAAGTCACCCATGTGTTGATGTTAGTTTATGGATAGCGAATTAGCTAGCTGGCAAAACTGTTATTGTTGTAACTAAACTGCTAAACTTTTTTCGATTCCAATTTTATAAGATCCATTTTAAGAAAACAAAATTACATTATGGCAAAATCTTTTAATTTTTATTTATATATATATATATATACCCATTACGCAACTTTTTTGCAACTTTCACTGTCTCCTGCAACTTCCTTGCATTGTAACAAACATACAAAAGACATCGCAACTTTAATCTGTTCATTTTTTACAAAAGCTCCCGCGAAATCAGGCATTTTGGGCTGCAACAATCTCAAAAAAAGGCCATGAAATCCTGGAGGGACTGGCTAAGTATAAAGTAAAGTTTCTTATTTTGCATGTTTTATCCATTTTATCTGGATAAAAGAGACTTGAAATGACAAGTGTAAATTGGGCCTTAGCTTTACTGGGACCCTCCACATATTGATTTACCACATCTAGGAACTGCAACACCTTTGACGAAGATGCATAATTTAGCTCTTAGCTGACAGTCAACCCACCCACCTGGTGCAGCAAACTGAGCAGATTACTGAATCCTGTTCACTTCAGGTCCAGAGCTGCATCACACACAATAAAATCCAACCTACCTCCAACCATAACTAAAGATCACACACACACATCTTTTACAAGCCTGTCAACAACTGAATACATGTGTGATTCAGAGAGAAAGGTCTCTTTTGGTGAGCTCCTGTAGTCTGTGCCCATCACAGCCACATCGTTACCATGGTGACGCAGCCAGCTAGCAGCCGCATGACATGATAAGAGAGAGACAAAAAGGAGGGAGAGAGAGAGGGAGAAGGACATGGCCAATGCACACACCAAGGGACAATGCAAACACAGATAAATGCACTGACTGTGTGTGTGTGTGTGTGTGTGTGTGTGTGTGTGTCCTCCTGGTATTGTAGATGTGGCTGAGGCCAGCAAATCTGTAAACCAGGCCTCCACTATGCTGCTGCCAAACACGCTGCTACTATCACCAGCTGCTGCTGAAAACGGGTACACGCCAGGCCGACACTGACCTTTTAGTCAAAGTCAAACACCAGGCCGGTCAACGGTCTTTTTCCCTCAGTAGTGACAGTGTTTTTTTCTTAGCTGAACACGCTTTTCATTGAGCATTTTGGTCCAGTGCCGCTTTACAAAAGAGCAGAATTCCCAGGAAAACAGCACAATTCCCTTAATCTGCAGCACAATACGGCGTACGTCATTTCTTAGCATGTTCAATAAAAAGTCATCTTTGCAGCTATACAGACAGGGGGCGTGTAGGACAGAGAAAAAAAATAGGAGTGCGCAATACGATGTTATACTGTAAATTAGTTCAAGCTAAAATTCTAAAAACATTTGATGGTTCCAGCTTCTCAAATGTGAGGATTTACCTCTTTTTCTTGTCCCACATTATAGCAAACTGAACTAGGGCTGCAACTAACGATTATTTTCATAGTCGATTAATCTGTCGATTATTTTCTCGATTAATCGATTAGTTGTTTGATCTATAAAAATGTCAAAACATGGTGAAAAATGTGGATCAATGTTTCCCAAAGCCTAAGAGGACATCCTCAAATGTCTTGTTTTGTCCAAAACTCAAAGATATTCAGTTTACTGTCACAGAGGAGAGAAGAAACTAGAAGATATTCACATTTAACAAGCTGGAATCAGAGAAATCTTGAAGAAAAAAAAATGACTCAAACGATTAATCGATTATCAAAATAGTTGGCGATTAATTTCATAGTTGACAACGCTGCACCTCTAAACTGAACATAACATTTATTTGTGCTTTATACCGTTGGTCAGTCAAATTTAAAGCTCCACGAAATATCGATAGCAATTTTTCTGTATTTTCTTAAATGGGGTAATTTGGTGCCACCACTTCCATCAGCTAGGCAAGTAAGAAAAAGCACACAACTTTATAAAAGGCACACCAATCGATGGGACCATGATTTTTGGTCTCAAAAAGCTGAACACAGAAAACAGACACCAGGTAAAGCTCCAACTCCAAGGACACACTCGCAATGTTTAAAGATGATCATCGATCGACAACGTCAATAAAGCAAAACAAGAAAATATAAATCAACAATACATATCTAAACTTGACCAGGGTTGCTGCATTGTATTTAAAGAATAACATCAGTGCCACTGGTGAAAAAGTTACTCTGGAATCTGGAAATAGCTGGTAAAAAAATCAAACAAAATCTGATCACGCATCACTGTGAAAACAACCCAGTCATTCTACCCAGACCACAGGAAACCCACTATCTCCACACAACACACACTTTCCTGTCTGCTTCCTGCTTCCTGTGCGACAGGGAAAAGGAGGGAGTGGCCGCTGATGTCACGGCGAGCATGCTTACATGCTGCATTCACATCCCAAAGGAAAGAAGGTGGACACGAGCTTCCTGCTAGTAAATGCCTTTCACCTCAAATGCAGCGAGTCAGGGTTTTGACAAAGTACTGTTTACCCAAATTTTTATTTTGTGCAAAAGCCAGTAACTGCTGTGATTTTGGTTTGTGGTTCAGCATATTATGACAACACAAGGGAACTTCTAGCATGACACAGTGCTGTATGAAGACAAATAATTGCTTTCATTGTCTGCTATCCTACTGTATTTATTTTTTTAACAATACAGTACTACTGCTGCACCACTGGGCACGTTTTTTCTATTAAGCTGTGAGGAAACGATTCACCAGATATGTGGCCTCACTCTTGCCATAAACCTGTACCATTTAGTCACCTGCAAATGTTACATACCCCTGTTTCTCCGTCTTTCAACCTACCTGGGCCACAGTAAAGATGCTAAACTGGATATACAGTATATCACAGTATATCAACACATAGTCCTCCTATACAGCCATGCATAGTGGAGCTGAGGAATATATTGAGAGCCATATTAGGATATAAGGCTGATTGACTTTTTAACCACACATTTTTCCACCTTATGATCTAACTCCACGCCTATTCAGCCTGTTGTACGGGACAGTCTTGTGCACAGAGGTTACATGAGCTGTTACACTTCACTAGTCGAATGTGACTCGTGTCATTTTTTCCCACCATGAAGTAACAGGCACAGCCAGTTGCTAGTAGCGAAAGCAACTAGCATGTAAGACTATTTCAACAAGCAGAAAAACCAGACCAATTAACAAAAAGAGAAACCAGCACATGTCCGACCATCGAAAGTTGTAAATGTATAAATCAGCAACATAAGGTTCAGGACAGGACATTACATTTAAATACAATATGTTTGAGTCTGTTCAGCTGAGCAGACATGATAAAAAGAAAATATCTGTCATATTGTGTTCATCGTGTTCTGTCTTCCGAGCATGGAAGTTTGACTGGCCAACTGGAAGTAAAACTATGTAACAGGGCGTGATATTTAGCTTTAATTCCCAGCTCTGCTACAACCTAAAAGCTCCATAAAGTCTATTTAAGAAGACGTATGTCTAAGTCGGTAATGTACAGCCTGACATGAGATCAAGCCACAGTGGCAACCTAGGCAAAGTTAATAACTTCATGTATAATAACATGTGGCATACAACAGAGTTTTTGAGGGGTCACTGTTCAGTTAAAGAAGGCCTTGTTTCCTGGCAGACTCAATCGCGAACTGGACAGACAAAAAAAGCCGTTTTAAACCATAAGCCTCTCTTGAGTTGGCCGAAAGAAAAAAGTGAAAACATTCCTTAGGTCAGCACTCGTGCAGGACTAGCGCAAGAGCTTTAAAACTGTCCTACCTGCATCATGTGGTACAGTTTGACGGATCGGACTCTTGCCTAAACTCAAACCGTTTCCTGATACAAGATACAGACAGGTTTACATGATTCAGCACTTATCCAAGGAAAATTACACTTATATACAGGTCTAGTTCCCTCATCATTTAGCCTAACTACAACTCGAAAACTGCCCCAGCCAAGGAAAATGTCAACACAATACATCAGATCTGCCTGATTAACAACAATGTTACATGTAATTACTGGCTTAGGTAGTACTACCTGCTAATTACAAAACTGTCACAGGCACCTCTTTGTGCCTAATTGTATCCCTGGATACACGCTGCCTGAGTGCAGTGCACAGTGAGTGAATGCTGAAAGTACTTTTGTAGTGACCTACTCTCTATCATTTACTTGCATTCGGGGTTTAATATTTACTTTTTCGTCGACCAGCCAAATAGCTAGTGAATGTTCAAATTTTACCAGCCACGCAATAACCATGTTTTTTTTTTGGCTGGTGAGTGAAGCAAATCCACCCACCATTTGCATATTTTACCAGCATTTGGCTAGTAGACGGTGCTAATTTTGAACCCTACTTGCATTGTATACAGGGCCTGCTTGTCCTGTGTGTCAACAATACTGTTAATGTTTTACATTACACAACACTTTTGTTTATAGCTTGTTTAGGCTCACGCTGCCAGTGAGAGCTTGTATACAGTAGAATAAACAAGCTGACATGTAGAGTTGGGTATCAAGAACTGGCTCCAAAGTTATGAAAACCAAGACTTCCTTCAGAAACTTGCTTTTTCAATACTGGGCTCTATATCACAAGTTATATTTAGGACAATCTTGGCGACAACTTTTCCCTTATGCACAGCTTTTCAAGCACAAGGAAGCGCTGGATATCAGTTGTCAACATTCAAACTTTTAATACACATGAAACCTTGTTTTGGGGAGGATTCCTTCTGATGCTGCAGACTGTGCTCACAATCCTAAAAAAAAACAAAAAAAAAACAGCGCTTCTCTTCAAACAGGACTGAGAGCGTCTTTTTTTGTGAATAACAAATGGTCTGAACTTGATGAAGGACTAAACCAGAAACTGCATTCGCAAGTGTTAAAACACATTGTCAATTAATAATATGTTTTTAACAAGAACACAGTCCATCCCCAACACGCACACACACAAAACATGAAAGGATTAAAAATCACCAAATCTCTGTCTAATAATCTTTTGTTTACATACTCGTGTTCACTTATAAGTGGACAGTGTGAACCTAGACAGACTAAATCCAAACCTGAAGCAAAGTAAACATTCCCACAATCTTTTTATCAAAATAAAACAAACTGTTGGTGTGATTGCATCCGAATTCCAGTACATGTATTGTGCTACATCTTTCAAGCCTAGTGTTTACTGAATTCTGCAACAATAAGCCCTGTGTCTCTGCCTATGGTGAGTCCCCATGTGACACGAGTACCTGTTAATGTTATAATGAGCCCCACCATAAGTCCCACAGCAGGACCTATTCCGTTTGGGTTGGAAGATTAAAAAGTTTGAGAACCTTTGCTCCAGCCATCCATGGCTAATCTAATCACACAAATGATCTCACCGCTCTCCGTGGCAGTTTGGTCTGAAATTCAGAAATTAAACATTGTCTATCAGATGTGTGTGTGATAAATCAAATCAAAAACCAGTGTCAATCACAGATCGTACTGTAAAATATGTATACAAATGCAGCATATTTCATGTACAGCTACAATCAGAAGCAGTCTAGACACTTGTAGCATGAGCTTGGGGGCTCTGCCAGCTGACATATGGGTAGGGTGTGGCGTGGCAAGGAAGGCCATGCATCTGCTTACTTAATCATGTTCTACTGGACTCAACTCTGAGCAGTCTTCAGTAGTAACACTGAACCAATGCTCCATGTACAGTAAGAGAATTACTGCCAAGTGAACTTCTGGACGGGGTTAATCATTCCTCACAGAATGGCGAGGTTGTGTGTGCAGTACACAACGCTGGCCAACGGCTGGCCAGCTTCAATCCTGATAAATTAATCGGCTCAAGAAGAGGAGAGGGGATCCTGTGGCCCCCCTCCACCCTTATCTAAGGAGAGGTGGGGGTGGGCTGCCCGCCTAAAACACTGCAGCTGATGCAACCCCAGTAGCTCTAAATTAAAACTACTCAGCCATGAGATGCACCAGTTAAAGAGTAAGGATACATGGTTATTGACTAACTCCTTAAGGACTAGAACATCACCAAGCCCTTGCTGTTCTGTGGTAGCTAACTAGCTAAAGCCTGCAGAGAGGAGTTTCTTATCCTGTCATGTTAGTAAACAACCACAACCTGAGTCCAGACGGGATTTAATTACAGCACTGCTGTTGCAGGGTCAAATTATTGCTGGTCAAACAAGCAGCTCGCATCAAGCTAGCTAATGTAAGGACAATGCAGGGCGACATGACATGGTCTGTATATTGCACGGACAGGGAGATTGTGTTATGTGTTTTTTGGCAAGTAGCACCCGTGCTTTGTGTACCCTACCTGGTGTAAGCATTTACGCCTAGCTTGTTGCTAATACTTTAAGCTTTTATCTATTTGCCCTGCGTATCAAACCTTACCGTGTTAACTGGGTTTGTCAGCCATTGCAGGCACTGCTGCAAGCCCGCTGCACGACCAATACACACAGCTAACATTGGGATAGCTGGATATATACAACTTTGGTTTCTCATTTAAATAGCAATGCTATGTGTTATAAAATATATATATATTTATACACCACTAATTAGGCTTGCCTGTTTCTTGTATTTAACACAATGGCAGGGTTCATGTTTGCTCTACAGGTAATGTGCTTGCTAACTAGCTAGCTAGCCCCGATTCGTGCGTTTCCCTCTTGTATTGGAGATAACAACACACCAAACTCCATTCAAAATCTGGCATTTCAGTGTTATTTCAGCTCTTATTGCACACGTACACATATCCGTGAATACACCTGAAGATATTCAACAAATCATTGGAATTCACTTCAAATTCGGCATATTTATTATGCACAAAACACAAACCGCTTCTGTAAACTGTCAACTTTGAGAATTATTCCTACTATAACGTTACCTACTTGCTAACTTACAGATACACAGCGGTGGGCGGTAGCTAGTAACGTTAGCTAGCTTACGTTACGTTAGTGTGAAATGGTTCTAAAAGGGATTTTACCTAAACATTGTAACGTTACTGATATTTAGACAAATATTTGCCTGTTTAGTCGCCATGAAAGCTCAAAGATGTATTTAATGTCAAAGGACTCATGCTGTATAATGTGTGTATATGACGACAGAGTAAATCGTCAGATTTTTCAATGGAGTTTGGCGTTCATTCTCTCTTACCACTGAGTAAACCACGCTGCCCACAACAGCTTGGCTTTCAACAATTCCAAGCCAAGTGTCAGCCAGTGGTAGCTCTACGGTCTCCCATTTACCCAGGAGAGGGCCTGCGGGACCGCGGCCTCTCCTGCTACTTTGGGGTGGTCTCCTACCTCTGTGGGCCGGCTGATCTCGAACAGGTCGAGCCGGTTGGCGTTCCAATGGTTGATGATGTCGGCCAGTTTCCTCCTCTCCTCCTCCCTGCTCCCCGACATGGTGGACAGCCTTTCTGACCCTCTCTGTCCGTCTGAACCGTTGAATAAAACTTCCCGTAACGTTAGTCCACAGGAGAAGAAACCGCCGCAACAGAAACCAAAAGGCTCAGGTCTGCCGTTTTTTCGCCGGTACTTTGTGTGGTCTGTCTCTCAGCTCACCGACCGACCTGCTGTCTGATCTGTTTCTGCTTCCCTTTCCCGGTGCGCCTCTGCGCGCTCCCGATACACTCTGGATGTATGTCCGTGCACGCGCAAAAATGTTAACTGTTTGAGGCCCAATGAATGTGATTCATGACGCTGCTTTCCTAAATGCACTCTGGTATGAAGGGTTAATAATAAGTACTTAGTGTAGTAAGCAGAATTACGTCATTATGTGTTAATTAAGGCCCCCTTTTTGTTTTTATTTTAAGCTTCTAACCGATTTACTCTACTAATTTGACCACATTAAAGTCATTTCTGAGATAGGCCCACAACTTGTTTATTTATTTCATGTTTTTGTACGCACATTAACCATATAGTGTTTATGAAAAGATATGTGCGCATGAACACATACAAACACACTTTCACCAACATGTACTCAGATTGATTTAAAATAAACAAAAGCATGTGCAGAGATGGTATTAAGATAAAAGCTTATATAAATACTTCTACTGGAAAATACACAGAATTACATCAAATCAAATAAGGCATAGAAAGACTACAACAAAATAAAGTTAACAAAAAAAAAGAAGAATTTGTTCGACAGTCAACACTGTAATTGGGAAGTTACCAATTTCTTTTTTAATCTACATGATAATATATTATTGTATTTTAATAGGTTGACAAACATAGCCTACTGTACATATAACACAATTGTCAAAGTATTCATCTGTTTGGTCTGCTATAGTGCAATTTACAGTTTATTCTGTTGATTTTTTTATAGCCTACTTGTTAGAAGTTATACATGTCCATGGTGGTTGTTAGCTTCAGAATTATCATTTTAGAAGTAATATATTCTTTTAATAATTTGCCTGTTCATAGAATAAAATAGAACCATGGCACCGTAATTGTATATCTGAGACCATTTTGCTGCACACATATACCATTTAAAGCTCATTAAAATGAATAGTTAAGAAATTGTTTATGACTGAAACATTTCATATATAACACTGTCATTGTTAGCACCAAGAAAATGTAACTTTTCTTATCTATCAGACATGTTTCTCTCTCAAATGGTGGGAGAGTAGCATTCTTTGTGTTTTCTATTGTCATATTGTCTCCTACTTCACTCTTAGCCAGCAGATGCTGAATGCCACACAGCACTGCCAAGTCCCTCTGTCCAAGAACACACACACACACACACACACACACACACACTATCCTGTCAGTACACAAGTCTATCTATCTACAGTATCTATCTATTTATCTATCTATCTATCTATCTATCTATCTATCTCCCTTACACAACCACATTGCTTCATAATCATAAGTATTTTATCTATCCTAAAATCTTTAATTTCATTCTCAAGAATGAAATTCTTGGGGGCACATGGGAAAGATACTCACCCCTTGTTTCAAGTAAAATAAGAAAACAAACTAAATTTACAGGGATTTCTGATGACCTTACAAGGCAGCATTTTTTCCTAACCTCAGCACACATGTATGGGATGGATGAGCCATTGTCTGCAGTCCTACCTAACTGATAACATGTGTCACTGCAGAATTTCTTCCTTCCTGTGTATACACAATAACATAATCAGCAAATGCTAATGTTTCCTGTGTGTGTGTGTGTGTGTGTGTGTGTGTGTGTGTGTGTGTGTGTGTGCGCGCGTGTGTGTGTGTGTGTGTGTGTGTGTGTGTGTGTGTGTGTGTGTGTGTGTGTGTGTGTTCCATCTATGCAAGCACCCACCCTTTATTAGCACAAGACTGTCAGTGACTCTGAAAAGTCACCAAATTATCAGGCAGATACGTGTGAAGTGTCAGGACAGGAATACAGTGGTGATGGCATCTACAGAAATAGCTACGCTGTGGTTAGTCATGTAGGCCTCCCACCTGCTCTCCCAGACGGGGTGAAGAACAGTAGCTCCGGCTTCTTATAAACACATTAGTCACTGTGACCGAATTTGTGGGTGTTGGTGGTGTATAATGGATAAGTGTTGCGCTGACATCATGTGTGAGTAATAAATGAAAAATAAGCTTTTATCAGAGCGGCTGATCTGACTGTACACAGTGGATTAAAGACACAAGTTAACAACAACAACAAATAAACTGAAATAAAACCTACTTCACCTCATATCACACGTTTGTTGCAGAATTTCATGTCTTCAAATAAAAACTGGAGAATGAAATTGGTATGTGAGAAGCAGTGATGGAAAATAACTATGTACGTTTACTTTACTTGCTACTTTATATGTCTGTATCACTACATTTCAGAGGGAAATATATACATTTGACTACACATAATGTATCTGAAGATGTAGTTAGTATACTTCTGATCAAGGCCCAAAGAGGCAAGACTATGTGATGTCTCACAAAAAAATCCAAAATTTGAGAAAAGTCTAGAAAAAAATGAATATAAATCTGTTAAGCAGAACTTTGGTTTTTCTTCTTTCCCGCCTCATTAATCAGCTCACGACTCCTCAGATCTATCTTGTGACTCTTAGGATGGGTCTGATCCCTAAAACAAGCACTTTTAATACACTAGCCTAACAACATATAGCTACTAATACTTCTGCACTTGCAGTGGAGTATTTTTACATTGTGGTATTTGTGCTTTTGCGAATACAACAGCTGTGGCTCAGGTGGTAGAGCCTACCAATCGGAAGGTTGGTGGTTTCGATCCCTGGCCCTGCAGTCCTATGTCGAAGTGTAGCAAGACACTGAACCCCAAATTGCTCCCGATGCTGTGCCATCAGAGTGTAAATGTGTGTGAATGTTTATCTGATGAGCAGGTGGCACCTTGTATAGTAGCCTCGGCCACAGTGTATGAATGTGTTGTGAATGGTGAATGGTTCCTGTACTATGTAAAAGTGCTTTGAGTAGTCATTAACACTAGAAAAGAGCTATATAAATACAGTCTGTGTACTTTTACTTAAAGGAGAATTCCGGTCGATTTCAACACGTAGCTCTGTTGTCTGTAAATTTGGAGTGCTGTCAGTAGCGAGAAAAACGAAAACAATCGGTGTTGCCTACACCGTGTTATCCTCCTGCTAGCGTTAGCACCCAGGAGGCTGAAACTGGGCAAGTTTGAAACGTGTTTTTAGCCTCTTAACATGCTCGAAATGTCATTACAAGTGCCTACCCATGTGCAGTGATTCCTTCCGAGGGAACACAGCGAATTTGTCTGGAATATTGGATTGTATGAGTTCGACAATCGACTAGTGTGGACTTGACCGGAAAACAGGAAATAAACAGAGGTATGTGCACTGGCTGGATTAACACAATTTGTATGCCTTTCTGTCACAGCTACTGCAGTCAGATTCGCTGTGTTCCCTTGGAAGGAATCACTGCACATGGGTAGGCACTTGTAATTACATTACAAGCATGTTTAGGGGCTTAAAAGACGTTTAAAACTTGCCTTGTTTAAGCCCGTTGGGTGCTAACGCTAGGAGGAGGATAACACGGTGTAGGCAGCACCGATTGTTTTCGTTTTTTTTGCTACTGCCAGCACACCAAATTTCCAAACAACAGAGCTACGTGTTGAAATTGACCGGAATTCTCCTTTAAGAGAAACCAGTGGAAGATGTGAGAAGATGTGCGAGTATAGTTACTTGAACTCGTTTGACATCCACAGCAGAAGTGAGAAACCACAAGAGGAAACCAACTTTACCAGATAGCCCTGCCGCTTCCTGTATCTGTGATGGTGTCACTGCTTCAGTCACCACACACACAAACACACACACACACACACACACACACACACTGAGAGGTCACAGGGAGTCGCTGATTGTTACAAATTTGTACTGACGAAGATCATCTGCTGCTTCTTTGCATTTCACACACTCAGATAAGAATCACATGCAGGTTTGATGTCCTTGCTCGCCTGACTACTTATCAATTATTTTTTATAACAACCCTGTCTTATCTGTTAGTTTTTTTAAATAAATGATGATAACATTTTGGAATGCAACAGAGTGTACTCCTTATCTTACTTACAGTAACAGTTTCAAACAAATCTTTGTGGTTGGAAAAAAGCACAAAAGTTAGATTGTAGTTGAAGTAAACAACGTCTAAAGACAAAACAGTAAGAGCTATAAACGCAAGCAAAACTTTGATAAAAAAAAGAAAGAAAGAAGTTCAGCGCTTAATCACAAAGATGGAGTACAATATGGTCATGGGCCTCAATTTTAGTACAAGCAGATCTACATGGAACAAAACAATGCCATTTGAAAAAAAAGGAGTTGGCTGCGAAGTGAACTCATCAAAATGAGGAAATAGCAAGGTGAGCCAAAAGTTAGGCTGAAAATATGTAGAGGGAAATGATTTATTCAAAAGAACTCAATAACCCAAATGTGGGTTACAAAATAACAGGTGATTTGAGTCTGAAAGAACCTTAAAAGGGTCATTTTGTCATTTACATCTAAATTACAAAAAACATATAAACACATATGTTAATGTTATCTAACGATACAGCTAGTTTTTAGCCACGCTAAGTCGGTTCACCACTTTAGTCCAGACTGAAATAACTCATCTATGAATACGATACAATTTTGTACAGACATTCATGTTCCCCAGAGGTTGAATCCTAAGGATTTTAATGATCCCCTGACTTTTCTTCTAGCGCCACCATGTGGTTTTGAGTGAAATAGCTTGACAGCTACTGGATAGATTGTCATGAAATGTGGCGCTGACATTCATGGCCCCCAGAGGATGAAATGGGATCACTTTGATGATTTTTAACTTTTCATCTAGCACAGGGATGTCAAACTCATTTTAGTTTAGCCACATAGCCCTAATTTGATCTCAAGTGGGCCAGACGAGTAAAACCACTCCAGAAAGACCAGAAACTTTATCTGCCACAGAGTTTCTTGTCAGCTTGATGTTGGCAAACGCAAGTTGCTTCTGCTACGACAGCGTTCTAAGGCCATTGTAGGAAGAAAAAAGTTATGTTACAGACCCAGGAGAGAGGGGTAATATTCCGATAAAAAGCTCAGACTTTCTAAGATTAAAGTCGTAAATTTACGGAAAAAGAATTCGGATATTCTCTGAGATTAAAGGTGCAGTAGGCAGAGGGGGGTGTCTAACTGCATGTCAGTCACTGCTCATGCACACACATTCATTCTCCCTTGTGGGGGGAGGGGCTTAAGAGACCGTTTTGGGCTTTAGCGGAAAGGGGGGAGGGACTGAGAAGTTGTCGATGTTCAAATTTTTTGGATAAGTCCTGGATCTTCACAATCCTACCTAGCACCTTTAAAGTGGTAATTTTGGAATTGGAATGAATTACTTCTCTGCAATTTTCACACTTTGCAAAGTCATCCAGTGGGCCTGATTGGACCCTTTGGCATGCCGGTTCTGGCCCACGGGCTGTATGTTTGACACCCCTGATCTAGCACCATCATCAGTTCCAATATTTTAATTCCTTTCAATACTTTGGTGTATGACCAAACACCTGCAAAACTAACGACATTCCCGTCAGCTCAGCTGTACTTTGTGTTTTGTGCTAATTGGCGAATGTTAGCATGCTAACACGCTACACTAAATGATAATGAACATGGTAAACATTACACATGCTAAACATCAGCATGTCGGCATTGTGAGCAAGTTAGCATTTTGCTCAAAGCAGCGCTGCACAGCCTCACATAGCCGCTAGCATCTGCAGTATAGCTGTGCCTGATTGTGTGCTGCTTTAGTCTTTTATGTATTTCTACAAAGAGACTTGAATGGTATTTATGTCAACAAGCCGAGTAGAGTGACACCTGACCTCTTGACTTTGTATTGTATCACATGTTGAGCAGGAGTGCTGTTCAGTCCCTGGCCACTTGCCATAATTTATCATCAACTGTGTGTGCTATGTCATTTTAAGTGTGTTAAATTTATTGTCTTCATGGTGGATGGTCGCCTTTTTAATCTTCAAATCTGTACTCTGCTGTGGAGCCAGTATGAAAGATACGGTTTGGTCAAGAGAGTCAGATAATAAAAATGGATGGATGAAAATGGGAAAGAAGCAAAATGGAGACATAAAAAGCTCATAAAAAAGCTGAATGCGCTTTTGTGATGATTGACTGTATGTTTGACCCGCGGCACAAGGTCAGCACCTGCTCACACCAAATGTTAATCTCAAACACAAAAGTGCATATTATTTATCAAAATTTCACCTTCATCTTTATCCCACTGATTTTTCAGGGAAGGGAGAATATCTCCAAGTGAGGGAGATTTAAGTAGGTTATTGTGAGCAGAACACACTTCTGACAAAGATAAGAAAGGAAAACGTCAAACTTTAACATCAGACAGTTACCGAAGGGACTAATATAGAGTTTAAGATAGTTGCACAAAGAGCTGCAATGTTTAAATATGTACAGTGAAACCATTTTGTCTCTCTTTCCTTTAGATGTACAGTATTATATTGTATGTTTATTTTATAACCCAAGGTACTCCGGGCTCAACAAGGTAAAAGATAAAGTATTACAGTGTTTAAAGTGCTCATATTATGCTCATTTTCAGGTTCATAATTGTATTTAGAGGTTGTACCAGAATAAAAAATAAAAACACCATATATTTGTTGTACTGCACATTGCTGCAGCTCCTCTTTTCACCCTGTGTGTTGAGCTCTCTGTTTTAGCAACAGAGTGAGACCTCTCACTTCTGTACCATCTTTGTTGGGAGTCGCACATCCGCAGTAAGTACTGCTAGCTAGTCAGAAGCAGAGTATGAGGGCGTTCCACGCTAGCAGCTAGGCTAGCATTATAACGTGTGTTACAAAGTGACGCACGTTTGTCTCTGAAGTAAAGGCTGGACTACTATAGAGCTGTTTGGAGCAGTTTGTGAACAGTGTTTTCTGTTGGAGATGGTAAGTCCCTTTGGGGAGGACTTTGGGCTTTTTCACTTTGTAAATCTATAACATGCACAAAAAGATATATAACACAATAAAGGGGAAAAGCCAAAAAGCATAATATGAGCACTTTAAGTTGTCATCCCTCCCAAACCCTCCTATTTACACTCAAAGTCTTAGCTATGTGAAGTCTCATGTAAGAGTGTGTGATCCCTTCATAACTTAAGTAACAAAGAGATGTGATCAGACAGGCGAACAGAAAATGCATGCACCCCTCTCTCTGCATGCCGCATGATTCAGTGTGTTATCTTTAAACACACCTTTCTTTTTCCTGTTCTGTTTTTCACCATCTGTTGCTCATATTCCAAGAAAAACATTTTATTTCTCCCACACAGTGCAACAGGAAACATCTGCTGCAGTGTGAAATATGGCCATTCGGGATGCAGGATTCACATGCAGAGGGGGAGAGTATTATATGAATATAAAAGGTGTGAACAAATGACTGTACACTCTTATAACAGAAATAACACAGTGTACCGTCTCCCTCATGGCTCATGTAAACTGCTTATTTCTATAAAACGTGATGTGACACAAATACTGTGGATAAATGCCAAGTCTGCTGTCAGCATAAGCACTAATGTGAGGTTTTATTCGTCACATTCATCACACTGAGACAGGCAACCTGTCTTTCTGATTGATGACGTCTTGTGTGTAGCGTATGTGCTGATCAGGGTCATCCCTATTCATCTCGGGGCTCCATGCAGAGCTTTCAGAATGGCAAGATTCTGACTTTACAAACATGATATCAGACTAATCATATGTCTTATATTATGCTCATTTCCAGGTTCATTCTTGCATTTTGGGTTTCTACTAGAACATGTTTACATGTTTTAATGTTCAAAAAACACATTTTTTTCTCTCATACTGTCTGTCTTGAATTTGAAATGCTCCATTTTTGCGCCTGTCTCTTTAAGCCCTTCTCCCATAGAAGCCCAGCCTGCTGGTCAGCGTTTCCAGGTCTTCTACATCTACGCCCTCTGAGTCCTGTGCCTTGAAATGAGTCCTGACGCCTTATTTCAAAGGCACAGTTTCTGAACACGGGCTGTGTGTATTTCTCTGTGGATTGAGCGTTTTGATACTTTCACAGTATTTATATAGCACCTTGACCTGCTTTATAATTTAAAAAAGAGCTGGATATCTCACTTTTCACAATATGGCACCTTTAATCGCAATAAAGTCTTTGGAAAGCCTCTTGGATCAGCTAGAAAATGCACCGTCACAAAGCTGAAAACAGTGCTGTTTTTCTGACACCATGAAAAGTTTTTAGAGATACGTGGTTCTCACAGGAAAGCGACGCTACAAACACATGATGATCTTATAGAATATGATGTATCACTGTAGATCAAACTACCCAACAGTATATAAAGGAGTTAAAATGAGCACAACCTTAAACATCTACAGCACTAAAATGCAACATACACGTTAATGCAGCAGAAACATCAGATAGAATAGGAAAACATTTACTGCACAATGACTACTTTTAGTTTAGTTACAACATTAAGTACATTTTGCTGAAACATACTTTTACTTAAGTAAGGTTTTGAATGCAGGACTTTTACCTGAAGTGGAGTTTTTTTCACAGTGTGGTATTAGTACTTTTACTTTAAGGGGCTGTACTTGATATTCAGAAAGAAAAGTGGTCTGGGATTGCCTCCATACGGCTCTCACAGATCGTTCCCGAACTTGTTAAATACCGACGGCCCTCGGTGTCAGATACTGACGCACAAGGCACTCACGTGCACTTACATGCACTTACGTGCACTAACAGGCACTCGCGAACAGACCAGCTATGAAAAAAAAAGAACAGAGAAGCTCGTATTACAACGCACACAGAGGGAGTGTGACTTCATTCGCTGCTCAGGACGCCATTACTCCACTACATCTTTCCACAGAAAATATTAGTTTACTGCTATATTAATGTTCTGAATATGGAGTACAGCCCCTTTAAGTAATGGATCTGAATACTTCACCCAACACTCAATAATGTTTACACAATATGTAAACATGTATGCAAAAAAACTATTATTGATTTACTGTAAAAAGGTACTGTGTCTTCATCAGTCTTTTGTCTGTCTTCTGACTCAGCACTCCTGGTGGTGCTCCTCTACATGAAAACAAATCAATAAATGAGCTACGCCAACATGCACACAGGCCGGTTGGCTTCTGCATGCAGACTAACATCCATATGTTCTACAGTGGAAGTACTACTACTACTGTGGTGTTTGCAAAAACCCGGTGTATGCACAGACACATGCATTTACAAGCACACACACATAAATGCACGGCACTGTGAGTCATTGTTTTACGTTTTGTCCTCTGACATCCCCTCATTCCCAAGTGAGAAATATCCTGCACTGTTAACTGTGGCACATTAGTCTCTTTTGTTCATAAGACAAGTGAGAAACATAATCACGTGGTTCAGCCTAAATTCATTCCTATATATAGAGCTCTTCCAGTTCAAAGAGCAACATGTAGTTACTTTTAAGGGGTTATTTCAGGTGGTATTGGATGTCCTTATTCATCCAATGTTTCTTTGGCACGTTTTTTCCCCCTACTGTTTCTAATGTTCATCAAAGGTGTACTTTTTCAATATCATGCTCTTCTCTTCTTGTTTCAACTTTCTCATTGCCTCAGCACAAACCAAAGAGCCTCACAACACAAGTTGATTTTTCTCATTGTTTCTTAATTATAATTTTATTGATACTCTTGCAGTACATTTTCTACAGCCTGTTATTATTCTTTGTATTCATACATTTGTATTTTATATGTGGAACTGTTTATGGCAGTTGCTCTAGTCTTCAATTTCTATCTGTATTTATATTTCTGTTTCTCTTTCCTTATATTTGCTGCTGCAAAGCCCAAAAATTACAGTACATAAAGAAAACAAAAACCCTGTTTGGTTAAACTGATAGATATATTACTGTATTGTGTTTTATATTCTATTATATTCCTATATATATATATATATATATATATATATATATATATATTATACTATTTTATGTTTTTGGATTTTTCTATTTAACATTTGAATACGTACAAGACAGGACTTTGGAATGAATTTCAACATTGAAATAAAGGTAACTCATTGGAGGTTTGCAGCCAAAAATGGTACCTTCATCTCCCACATAAGTCAGGCATCTGAACTATGAAGACTAACATGAAAGGCTGTAAAATGTTCTTATGCTATAGCAACCTGCCTTCACCACGTTTGTTTTAATAATCCGAGAATGTGCTCACCAGATTATTCCAACCCAGTTATAATGGTGACACGCATCACCCCGAAACAGCCCCGCAGCTGTTTTAAGAAACCACGTTTTAGAAAAGAATTCTCCACTCCAGCCACTGATGTCTTTTCCAGATGTTTGTCAATGGCCACTCTGCCCAACAAGAGCTCAAGAAACATCTGCAAAACTCAAGTCCTCTCTGTGGGTTTGTCACGTCCTCCCTTGCTTTTTTTCTACTGTTTGTGTCTCCACTCCATCTCCTCATTTTTAACGTGTAGCTGCTGCTTTGAATCAATGCAGGGAGTGCAGGGAGTTTGAGTGCAACTCAAACTGGATTGCAGATGGTAAGTGCAGTGTTCCACTTCCACTTTGTTGCTTTTTAATTGGTTGTTCAACAGCGTGGAAGTTAATGGATCTGTTTGTTACACTGCACCATTACTCTGGCTCCCACATCCAGCCTCATAGAATGGACGTGTAAAAGCAGCATGTTTTTTCCACTGACCTTCTCTTTGGGCAGACATGAAGTAAATAAACTAAAACTACAATGATAAATCGATTAGTTGTCTACTATTAAATTAACCGCCAACTATATTCATAATCGATTAATTGGTTTTAATCATTTAAAAAAAAAATAAAATATCTGATTCCAGCTTCTTAAATGTTAATGTTTTCTGGTTTCTTCACTCCTCTGTGACAGTGAACTGAATATCTTTGAGTTGTGGACAAAACAAGACATTTCAGGAAAACACTGATCGACATTTTTCACAATTTTCTGACATTTTACAGACCAAACAAAAAAACTAATTGTGAAAATAATTAGTTGCAGCCCTACGCTGTTAGAAAAGTCCATAGAAATACGAGATAATATACTGTGGTAAAGCTTTATTTTGAATTTATTTTTTATTTTTTTTATAATTATTTTTTATTATTTCCATCAAGAAGTAATACATATACCAGCATACTGTGTAATTTCATACTCCAATCAGAGTACAACTCCTACTAGTAACAGTATTCCACACACAGTTTGACACACAAACCCAACCACCCACTGTGTTAAAGCTTTAGTGCGTAACTTTTTGATATTAATGAACGTCCATTACAATCAAGCCATTGCCAAATGAGTTGCTACAAAGCTAATTAAGACTATCAGCTCTCTGTATTTCTCAGTATGGCTATGTTCAGAAGATTGTGGCGTCCGGTGACATTCGCCGACAGTTTTGTCATTACTTAGAATTTCTCATGGGGGCGACAGAAACTACGCACTATAGCTTTAATAATTTCTTTCTGTAATAATTTTTCTAATAGGTGTTTTTCCGTATTTAGATTTTTGGATTAACATAAATGTCCATTTGAAGGTACAGAGGATATACTGTAAATCTACAGAATTTTCCGTTTTTGGATTAACAGTAATGTCCGTAAAACTTAGCGGAAAAGGTACTAGTCATTTTCTGCCAGGGACATCATTCGTTTTTCTACCGATCTTTTTCTTACAGTGTAGAAAGAACATTTGGCTAAAATATTTTAGCTCGTGTGAAAAACTCATGAATCCAAAATCAACAACAACAAAATCATCTGGAATGAAGGAAAGAAAAAAGAATGGAGGGGATTCAGAAAAAAAGGTAAGAAGAAACGACTGAGCAACAGCTGTATGATATGTTTTAGTATGTCTTTTTTTATGTAGTATTTATATCAGTTTCATATCAATAGCACAAAATTGTATTTTCACATTCTGGTGATGTGATCAGGTTCTAGCAGGACTTGTACAACAAAGGCAGCCTGGCTCCGCCCTCCTACGTACTTCCGCTCAATTTTCATTTTCTTCAGTACTACGTCTGGGTTTGCGGTATATTCTTGGGTTTTCTCTGATCAAATTTTAACAGGCCCAATCAGCGAACAGAGGGAGTGGCTGAGAACGATGACATTGAGGTTCGGTAACCTTTGGCGAGTTCCGTAATGGCGGTGGAAAAAGATGCGAGCGAATCTTTGCTGAGTTTTGTTGGTGGCCATGATGTTGTGGCCCTCCTCCCCACGGGGTTCGGGAAAAGTTTGATTTTCCCATTGACATATATAAAATGGACCAACAGATCCCGTTGCGTTGAAAGTTGTAAGTCTTCTTTGTAGCTGTGCCAAGAGAAATCTCAGTCATTCCCAATCTTGCAGAGACGGAGAGCGTAGGTATATGTAAGGAGATAACACAGGCACAGGCTAATTATTGCTAACTAAAATGCTAGTTAACATTAGTAATTAAACTTAAACAGCTAATGTGAGTCGAAACTGCCTGTGAGCTTCTCCTGTACTATACAGTAATTTCTCTACTGTACGACAGTAAGTCACGTGATTATGACACAATCGTTAGTCTATTTTTACAAAAACGCCTGCTACAGAGCCATAACGTGAGGTACAAGGTAATGGAGCCTTTTATACATTGTCGTGTTTCTTTAGAAATAAACAATGGACAAATAGAGTCTTTAAAGGCTTCAGATGTAAAGTTATTTGCTGTCAAAGTGGCGCCAAAAGGAATGGCAGTCAATGGAATGCTAACGGGAGGTGATGGCTTTTTAGCATCAAAATAGCGCCATAGGAGCTACGCGTTCCGAGGAGAGGCTTACCTCCTTGGATTTTCCAGCTCGCTCAGTTAGTGGTGAAGGAGTTAGCTAAGGCTAACGCTAGCGATGCTAAGCCGATAGTTGTTGTCGTCTCCCCTCTTGTTAGCCTGGTCCTACCAGACAGTATGTAGGAGGGCGGAGCCAGGCTACCAGAGTGGCTCTGGGCAGATCCTATAGTTTTAAACTTCAACAAAGTACCAGCCTTCAAGGAAGTTAACACTTGTCAATGGAGAGTGGCCGGACTCTCTGTACAAATGAAATGTACCAGAGTCTGGTAGGACCAGGCTACAACAAAGGAGGACTATGCCAGCGTTCCAGCTTATTTCCATATATTAGTCACAGAGAGAAGATATGCTGAAGACTCCACAGTACCTCAGTGTTCTCTTAATGGCCCAATGGCGGTCTAGTTCACTGACATTAAATGACGTCAATGGACGGCGGAAGAACTACAGGGAAACGTTAGCTGGACAGACAAAAAGTACTTCACAGTATACAAGTGAGGGCAATATGTAAGTAGTATTCAGATCCTTTCCTAAAATTAAAGTACAAATACCACATTGTAAAAATACTGTTAAAAGTAAAAGTCCTGCATTGAAAATATTACTTAAATAAAAGTATAATCAGGAAAAGTATTGAAAGTATAAGAATGCCCCCCTATGACTGTTATACTATTTTATATTCTATCATTAGATCATTATTACTCATGCATGAATGTAAAAGCAGGATGTTACTGTCGTTGGTTGAGGAGGAGCACATTTTGAAATACAAACTGATTTTTATTTTCTCTATGGATTGATCTGCTGATTATCTTCTCCATTAATCGATTGACTCTTTGGTTTGTAAAAACAGAACATGTCACAATTAGCCAGAGCCCAAAGTGACATCTTCACAATGTTTGTTTTCTCCAACCAACAGTCCAAAACTTTGAAATGATTGAAAATAAATTGATAGGGTATAATTAAAAGGAAAAGCAGCAAAGCCTCACATTTGCCAAGCTGGAACTATGAAATGTTTTTGCTTAAAAAATAACTTTTTAACGATTATCAAAATTTCCAATTCATTTTGTCAATTGTCAATCAGCTAAAGTGAAAAAAATCTTAATTTGTAAAGTAACTCAAGCTGTCAGATAAATGTAGTGAAGTGAAAAGTGACATGAAAAAGCAAGTACAAGTACCTCAAAATGGGTACTTAAGAACAGCACTTGAGTAAATGAACATTGTTACATTCCACCATTGGGATTACTTCACATTTTATAATATGTTGTCAAAGTCACAAAAGGAGGCAGAGAGTCACAGCACAGCTGAGATGATAAAGACTCCTCCTCACTTTGGAGGACTTGTCTTATCTTTTTGTTCTCACAAAGTATTTTAAATGCAAATATTTGACTCCCTCTGCCAGACAGATGTAAACACACCCAAGCTTCTCAGCCAGTTCTTGTGTTTTTCTCCAGAAAACATCATTCCCTGACCAGCAGCAATGTGGAAAGTCCTCATTTGAACCAGGCGCAGCCATCATACTGCAGCCCCTCCTCTGGTTCTGATGTTGTGTAGCTGGAGTGATAGTTCCAGCCAGACCGAGGTCAAAATAGTGTTTTTAAAGCGCTCATACTCATTTTCAGGTTCATACTTGTATTTAGAGGTTATATCAGAATAGGTTTACATGGTTTAATTTTCAAAAAACACCATATTTTTGTTGTATTGCACATTCCTGCAGCTCCTCTTTTCACCCTGTGTGTTGAGCTCTCTGTTTTAGCTACAGAGTGAGACATCTCACTGCTGTTCCTATCTTTGTTGGGAGTCGCACATGTGCAGTAGCTAGGTAAGGACTACTAGCCAGTCAGAAGCAGAGTATGAGGGCATGCCATGCTAGCAGCTAGGCGAGCATTATAACGTGTGTTACAAAGTGACGTACGTTCATCTCTGAAGTAAAGGCTGGACTACAATAGAGCTGTTTGGAGCAGTTTGTGAACAGTGTTTTCTGTTGGAGATGGTAAGTCCCTTTGGAGTGGACTTTGGGCTTTTTCACTTTGTAAACCTATAACATGTACAAAAAGATATATAACACAATAAAGGAAAGGGAAAAAGCCAAAAAGCATAATATGAGCACTTTAAATAAGACACGGTGTTCTCCCCTTACCTTGTTAAAAGCAGAAACGCCAGTGCATTCTGACTCAAATTCTGACAAAAACCATATAGCAAATGTATTTCTCTGTTGAATCAATAAGCAGACCACCCAGAGCATAAAGCTCATTAACATTTCCAGGGAAAACAGAGATGACAGGTCACATGAGTCAAAGGCCTTGTTTGGTCGTAAAGGTCATTTTATTGAATGGAGCATGGCAACAGTGACAGCGGCAACAGTTCCCACAATCATTAAAGTGCTGCTACTTCCACACACGCTCATACACATGCACTGATGCTGATATTATTTTTTACATGAGCTAAGAGAGAATGTGACTGTGTTTTCTCTGTGTAAACTCTATTGTTCATAACAGTTATTTTAAAAGTCATTTTAGTATCTTGATTTTCACATTGTACTTTTTTGAGTGCTTTGAGCAGCATGAACGGAATTCTTTTCACTGAATTTTTCCTGGATAAGTGTCAAAGCTATAGAGATGGGTATCTCAAATCTTTGGCACACACACAGCCTAAACCACCTGCATGGCAATTTATATGCCATGCAATTTTATTTTGTGATTGGGTGAACTGGCCCTTGAACTATAAAGTTAGCAGAACACAAAATGTTGGAATAATCTGCAAGACCAGGGCTTCTTTAGAAGTTGAAATATTGAGTTGTGATGTCAATACAATTACTCCAGCAGTAACTGTGTGTATATATATATATATATATATATATATATATATATATATATATATATATCTCAAAATAACGCCTTAATTTATCTGAGAAAAAATAACGCGTTAAAAAAATTAACGCAGATTAATCCATTCTTTATTGACGTTTGCATACAGACGAAAATCTGTAAACTACAGCTTCGTGGTGCATTTGAAGTTGTTGTAAATGTCCATTTCCTATCTGGTTGTTGTTTTTGTCGTTCAACAGCAATTTACTAGTGAAATAAGTTAATGTTATTGTTATACATTATTATTAAATCATTTAATTTTGACCATATGGCCTTAGCAATAAACAAGCCGTTCTTTAATGTCACCAACTGTTGTTTAGTACCCTTTTTTTTCTTTTCTTTTTTTACTTTCTTAAAAAGTATCGGTTCAGGCACCGTTAATTATGTATGCGATTAATTTCGATTAATTAATCACAGAGTATGTAATTAATTAGATTACATTTTTTAATCGATTGACAGCCCTAATATATATATATAGTGTGTGTGTGTGTGTGTGTGTGTGTGTGTGTGTATCAGCCTCTACCACTCAGCATAACTCCATTAAATCAGCTTTTGTCACCAGCAGACTGTGACAGAAACACACAAAGGACCCTATAGAACCAGTTCTATTAAATCAGTCATTTACACACACACACACACACACACAAAATTCAAAAAGTAGGACAGAGTCGCTAATGTTACCTTGAATTATCGTATCGTAGCATCTACAATCATGAATGTTTTTTTGTAACCAAATCTGTTACCCAACAAATGCTTCTTTGCTTTAAGTAACGCTGGATTTGGTTACTACTGTATGTAGCAAGCTAGTAAGCCGGACTTGCTAATGTTTGCAGCTCATTTTAAATCAGATAAACACTGTCTAATCATTCTGTACACTTTTGTTCTTGTGTTTTTGGTTTTCAAAATGCTTAAAAAATGACACCACCCTCTATCTTATCTCCACAACTACCTTTTGATATAGAATACCATATCTGTGTGTTTAGACCGTAATGACAGGCAACTGAGTCTTTCTGAGAGCAAAAGGACACACCTGCACCTATACGGTATGTAAGTGTTGGCTGAGTCAAACACTGTGTTTGTGTACAGAGCTGAGATGAGACAGAAGGCTGCACTGCCAGTTAGACCAGTTTCAAATATTCAAACTACAAATATGTCACAGAGTTTGAATACTGCCACACCTGTCTATGGAATCTGCTTACCTGCATGACTGTGTGTGTGTGTGTGTGTGTGTGTGTGTGTGTAAGCAGCAGAAACCAGTTTGTGCAGAATCAGCTGTCCGGCTCATCCGTGGGAACAATGGGATTAAGAGCTATCTGGCATCCCGTTTGGCGAGGTAATTAACACAGGCTGAATTAAAATACAATAAAAGTAACAAGAGTGTAAATCTGCTCTCTGTTTGCTGACACAGCTCGAATGTCAATTTACATCTTGTTTTGGTATAACTTGGAAACATACAAATGACCTTCCTAAATCTTGTAAATAAGACGCTGACATGTGGATCATGGTACGAGTATCGGCAACACTTTGTCTGACTCATCATGAAATAGGCAAGTTAGAGAGCGAATAAGAAATGTGGTCAAATGCGTGCCAGACCCCTTCGGCAAGTGATTTGAGTCATCAGATCACAATGTTGGTCGTTCACACTTTTATATAGTGCAGTCCACTTGTAATCCGATTGCCCAAGACGCATTTAAACCAAAGTGTAAACAGGGTCTTAGGCAGTTGTTGAAACTCCATCTGCAAAGGAAGCATGTGTGATTCAGTTGAAAGCTCCAGAACAGATATTAATGGACCTTGTGGTGAGATTGTTATGTCAATTGAAGATTAGCGAAAGGTCGATCAGGAAGACTCCCTTTACTCACTCATTCATTCTCATTTGTGGAGGGCTTTGCTGTCAAACTTTAAAATCCCTTCTCCTCTCTGCTGTCAGCTGTCATTTCAACATGAATGGATGTGACCCTCCTCCACCCCTTCCCCTCCAGTCTTCATCATATCAGCGAGCAGTCCACATGCCATCATCTTCAGCAACTCTCTTCACCACCACCACCAGTGTCTAGACCACAGGGAGAAATATCCTGAACTAATCACGACATCACTACCCCCCAAAATAAACCACGTCACCATGGGGTCTAATTACCAAAAAGACTATTTTCTAATTCTTTTAATCATGCACTTCAATAAAATGTGATTCTCTGAATGAAGTGTCTCCTGATTGAACTGTTTCCAAGGTCAAGAATGAACTTAAGTTTCATCTTTTAATTATTAGTTTTAATGAAGGCATTATTGCCACCAGTATGAACACAAATCAACTGTATTTTCAGACAGTGTTGTAGGTATATCGAAACATTTTTTCAATTGTACACACACACAATGTTCCTTACTATTATTGGTCTCCAAATTCTTCACGGTGTGCTCATTGACATAATAACTAAATTACAACCTAATCTGAGCAATCCTGCCACACATTCAATGCCAGTTCATCTATAAATGTTTCCACAGCAATAAGCTACATTCAAATTTTAATATGTAATGAGTCACCCAAATGTTGCACAAATCATCCTTATTTCCAGACAGGATTTAGATGTTCTTCAAAAATCACAGACTATAAAGATAGATACGAGATAGATGCAGAGTATAAAAACACAGAAAAACCCACACTTTCTATTAATAGCATATTGTATTTTGAGGTTTGTGCAGCCCTAGCAGAGGCACATGCACTCTCTCAATGCTTTCTACTCTACCATTAAACTGATATTTGTTTTTGTGTCTGTTTTCTAATCTCTTAGAAATGTTCCCCCCTGCGCCCACGATGCCTCCCGTTTCTGTGGGTGCATCAACACCGTTAATATAATGAATTAATCAGCTAGTATTTCCTACACTTCTTCTCTGCTCCTTCTAACCAACATCGTGATGAACTTTGAATCCACTGATAGTCACACTAACCCTGCTTCCTTTTCTTCCCTCTGCCTTTAGAAATCCCCAAAACACTCCTGGTCCTCTGCCATCCCTGCAATAAAGGGAAACACTTAAGCTGCCTACATTTCCCTCAGTCCTCAGCTGCAGGCAGGCAGAAAGGACTGTAATTTGCCTGTCTAATTACCAGGCTATTTAAAGTGGTGGGCATGTGTGTGTATGTAGTTGAGGGGGTGGACACTAGGCACTACTGCACTGTTATACTGCACTTACACGGTATACACATACATCGCAAACGCTCTGAGCTTCACACACACACACACACACACACACACACACACACACACACACACACACACACACAGAGGAGCTACAATAAAGCTGTCAGAGTCTATAGCAGCTCGGAGAAGAGAGCAGAAAAAAAGAGGATTGAGAGATAAATGGAGAGCACACAAAAGGAGAGTTGAATAATTCATGAAAGTTTTTTTTTCTGATGGAGCTTTTCATTTGTCATCCTCTCTCTCTCTCTCTCCCTCCCTCTCTCTCTCCGTCTCTCCCTCTCTGGATATCTCCACCTCACATACACACAGCGCTAAGCAAGGAGAGGATGTTCTTGAAGTAAACTTTGATAACAGCTTCTACTGACTTGCAGTAACACAGTGTGAAAGACACTGTGACACGAGGCTGTCTGCACGGCATGTTCTGTGAGCTCACATGACATGCTTTTAATTATCAAAGGCCATATCAGAAACACCAGGAAAATGAATGGATGATTATGTGTTTATCATCAAATATATTATCAAAAGTGTTGATTCCTGGGAAACCTAAAGCTGTTAACATGTTAACTTGATATTGACTAAATCTACATTTTACATTTTCTTTTACATTCTATTCTTTGTTTTATTCACTGTTCAGCTCTTTATACTAACAAATATATATTGTAAACACATATACATATACAGTATATATATATATATATATATATATATATATATATATATACACACACACACACACACACACACACACACACACACACAGTATATATATATATACATATACAGTATATATATACATATACATACTATACAGTATGTATGTATATATATATATTACATGTATTTTCTCCCACTTTGTATATTTTTGACCATTGTACACCACAACACCAAGGAAAATTCCTTGTATGTGGAAACCTACTTGGCAATAAACCTGTTTCTTTTTTGGCTTGATTGAACTGTGGACTGTACATAAAGACTAATTACATAAAGACAGAATTAACTTAAACATTGATAGAGATGTTTAGAATACAGTCGGTCAGTCTGCCCTCCACTTTGGTCTAAACTTAATAACTGAACAACTATTGGATGGATTGCCATGAAAGGAGGCACGTATGTTCCCCCATTGGATGAATCCTAATGACCTGGATGTTTCCTCCAGCGTCACCATGAGGTTTTGAGTGAAATGTCTCAACAACTATTGGATGGATTGCCCTGACTTTTCTAGCCAGCATGAGGTCAAAATTTCAATTTGTAGAAATTCTTTGGTTTATGACTAAATACATGAAAAACTAATGAC
This sequence comes from Sander lucioperca, assembly GCF_008315115.2. Lineage (NCBI taxonomy): Eukaryota > Metazoa > Chordata > Actinopteri > Perciformes > Percidae > Sander > Sander lucioperca. The sequence continues at coordinate 6,750,788 of NC_050191.1, forward strand.
ATTCCCACGAATCTCAGCTGTACTTTCTGCTTAATGCTTATTAGCAAATATTGGTCGATTGACTGCCATGTTGGAAGACTATTTTGAGGACTTCAGGATGAACTTGCAGAAATCAGAGTCTAAAATCAGAATTTGAACACATGTATTTGAGAAGGTAAATGGGAGACTGATGTGTGCAAATCGTCTGTAAATAAGGAATGGGGAATATCCCACCTTGTACTCATTGTTCTTGCAAGATGAAGATTTTTGGATAATGTGAACAGCTTTTATTGCACATATCCAAATCTTCACATTCTACAATACAATAACTACATACTATATATTTTGAATAGACAATTTATAGACCTTATTTATAGACCTGACTTGAATGCCAATATAATCATTAGAGTATTTGCTCTCTTAATCTGCACATCTACTGGTCTTATATTTCTTACAATGTCATTTAAATTCTGTTGTGTATGTAACTATTCTTAAACTTGGCTTTTATCTTGCCGTAAGCTGCTTTAATATAATCTTATCTTTCGAAACACAAGATAGCATATATGGAACAATGACGCTTTAATAATTCATGCACATTTCTTGTCTCATTTTCTACATTTGGCTTTAAATGACCCTGAACGCAACATTCAGAGCACAAGAAAACAAGCAGATTTAAATAGCTCTTTTATGCCTAAAATTATTTTTATAAAAGTATTTTTCCATGGCTGAAGAAAATTATGTCCTTTACTGTAAAACCTTTTGAACCCCTGTCCTCTCACTCCTTTTGAGATGCAAACACACTATTTTTCTTTGTTTGCTCTGTGTGTGGGTGTGTGTGTGTGTGTGTGTGTGTGTGTGTGTGTGTGTGTGTGCGTGTATGTGCGTGTATGTGTGCGTGTGTCATTCAGCTAAATAAAGCCATGGAGTGTTGGGCTCAGCATCTCTGCATTGCCTGTTCATTGTGCTACTGGGAAAGCAACAGTAGCAATCCCGCGGATGATGCACCATGTCAGCAAACACATAACAATGGATTGTCTGGTGTGTCTAACACACACACACACACACACACACACACACAGAGGATGTTTTGGAAGTGACTCCTGGCTGTCACTAATGTAAAACACTAAGCCTGTTGGCAACAGGTAGCTTGGTACAAACAAGACACACACACACAAACAAATGCTGCCAGAGATTAAAAACTAATATAAAAACATCCTTCTGAAGCAAAAGAAGGCTTTTTGGGATTTTTTTCTGGAGTAGAACTTTATTACAACGCAAAAATCTGGTTATTTAAATGTGCTTGGTTTGACATTGTTATGCTGGATTCAGAGTACAAAATATTGATGTCACTATCTCAGATTTAATTCTTAATTAATGGTGCCTTAAATTACTGCCATGACTGGACCTCAACCAATCAACTTGTGTTCTTTCACGACCAGCATGAGGTTGATTGGGTGAGAGGGACAACAACAATCATGGTGTCCAAAGTGTCTCAGGGCACAGTGTACAGCTCTGTTTTTCCAATCGGGACCTCATGACGTACTGATGACTACAACGACTAAAATGTTTCTGCTCAGCAGTTATTTTGTTTCCAAACACCCAGTGGTGGCACAAGTACTACCACAGTTATTTTGCTACACTGTGGTATTGCTATACAGTACTTAACGCCAGACAAAGTTAGCAACTATCTGGTGAAACGTGAAGCATTTAGCATTTAAACAGACAGATATTTCTTTCAGGAGTGGAGTAATCATCACAGAGATAAAAGGAGAATACATATCGGCAGAGTGCGATTTTTGATCATACGCAACAAAATGGATAGTGCCACTTGGCCAGCCATGCCAAAATCCTTCTTTATGAACTTCAATATTCAATGGAAAAATCCTCTCAAAATAGCACAACGTGGTGTCAACATAAAACACAGCACTTTCAAGCCCGAGAGCGGAGAGCGGGGTTGACTTCGCGGCGAAAACAGAATGCTTTCAACCAGGAAACACTCGTTCGTTCCTTGGGAGTGTTTTAATCAAACCACCTTTTTCCTAAACTTAACTAGTCATTTTGGTGCCTAAATTTAACTGTCATCGCCACAAGACGCTCACTTTTTCTGGCTAAACGTCATCTGGCGGTGCCTGCAGCTCGCAGTCACCTATTGGAGGCTAAACAACTGCCGCTGGTAGCCGGCGTCCCGGAGCTCTGGAGCGGCTAAATACAACCAGCAACTGCCGCTCGGATTTTATCGTTCTGTCGCACTATAAACTGTTCACGTTACAGCGCTTTACTCTACTTTAAAATAGGCCTACTTCTAATTTAGGTATATAATATATGGCCTATTGGTGAAGTAGCATTAATCACTTTGAGGGGATAAAAATAATTAAGCAGAGGCAGGGATATATAGACCAGAAAAGGGGAAATCCCACGCATCCCTCCCAGGAAAATCTCACCCTTTATATCGGCTTGTTTCTGCTGAACCCAAGTGGATAAAAAAATAATCAAATACCTGTTAACTAATTAACTAATTCATTTTAGACATATCTTTCACTTTTATTTATTAAAGGCCGAGTCCATCAGTATTCTTTTTCGGCCGACTCAGCCTTAGCAGAAAGACTCATATTCTGACTAGAATCTGAGTACAACGACGTCAGGCTAGAGGCGCAGGACCCCCACGAGCAATCACTGCCATTCAAGTCAATGCTTGATATTCCACCAGCCGCGCCACACGTGTCCCAGAAGCGTGCATGAAGCGGCGTGCATAAAGCCGCTAAAGGCCAGATCTATTTTCACGCGAGCCGTGGGCCGTTCGGACAGCCGGGCAGGAAGTGAAACAGCGAGGCTATCCAGTCAATTGACCAAAAGACACCCCCCAATATTGTATATGTCTCCTCTACAACACCAAGGACAAGTGATTCGTCTTGGAGGTTGAAAAACATAATACGACATCACAGATCTTTTTTATAAGGACAACGCCAGAATAGAGAAGGCATGGAGTTTAATTGCAGGAGTGCTTGGAGTGGACGGTAGATACTAGCTTAATAAACACGCGATTTGTTCTGTAAAGTACTTGTAGAGACAATATAACCGGAACGCAGCACAGACGTTAAGCAATCTAACATTACTACTGTGGACAGCACGTTAGGCAGTGGTAACATTAGACCAGCGTCTTCCGTGTTCTGCGAGGTGAAATGACTGTTTCTGTCAAAGGAGTCTGGATTTTCAGAGAACAGTATTATACGTACAATATAACTTTGTTTTAAAGCTGTATTGCTTGGACTTCCAAGTGTTGCAGATTTAGTAAAACACCCCACAATCCTGCCCTCTAATGTCTTTCTGTGTCTCTGTGTTCTTGCTGATAAGACTGCCTAAATAAGGAAAATAATCCACCATTTAATACAACTGGTGCAGAAAGTGTTGTATTGGTATTTGTATAAAAAAACCCATCAAGATACAATGTGTTGGGTCATCAGCTTTAGGGGTGTTGGTAGGTGTGTTGAACATATGACAAACCCATGCCAGTCTTTACACTAAGCTAAGCTAATTTCCTCCTCAGTTTAACATAGAGACATTAGCATGGTATCAATCTTCTCATCCAACTCTCATAAGCTGCTGCAGTGTGTTTTGAAGAATGAGAAAGGTTGCCTCTTATGTAACTGTTGCTGTTGCAGAGAGGGAGGCTCTGACTGTTCTTTGAGCCCATGTATTGAACAGGAAGTATGGATTTGCTCGTGTCGTTACTGCCACCCTCTGTTCTGATGTTCCAGTTTGATTAATTAAATACTTGCTCAACATGATCAATAACACACACAGGATGTCAATGTGAAGCACTTAGGTAGAAGTTCACACAAGTATATAAAAAAAAACATCATTATTATTAAAAGTATTATGCAGATCTACTAGCAGAGCAAGACATTATGGGTCTCACTTGTGAGCCTTACGTTTACAAGAATATTTTTTATTAATGTTGAATACCACACAGCCTACTTGTACATTTTAAGTAGAAAACAGACTTAGTTGGGCTGGATAGCTCACCTGGTAGAGTGTGCGCACCAAGTACTAAGGCTCAGTCCTTGTCACAGCTGCCGCAAGTTCAACTCCGACCTGCGGCCCTTTGCTGCATGTCATTCCCCCTCTCTCACCCCTTTAACATCTTCAGCTGTCCTATATAATAAAGGCCTAAAATAATCATAAAACAGAGTTATTTAAAGAACACTGGCATGAACAATAACCTTTTCAAAAATATGAAGAACACTTATCAGATCTGTGCAAACCACACAGCAGCTGCCTCTGGCTTAATAACCACAGCAGGCGGTGTGACTGCAGCGTTTTGCTTTTAGCAGCTGGTATCTGTGGCCAGCTTCACTTTTAGCTTCCAGTCTCTCACGCTGTATTTAGGTGTCAGCCTCTGCCAGCCGCGGTGACACGTGTGGGTATTTCAGCAGTTAGCCGTCATTAGCGGTTTCAGGATTTTTTTTGCAGCTTAACCAGAGATGAGCTCATCTTCTGTTGCTGCTGTTTCTAACACACAGAAAGTGTCTCAGTGTGTCTGGATGTTCATAATGTCAAGTATGTGGAAGTAACACTTTATCTTGTTGCTGATCACGTGTTATGTGTGAACTTTTATGTCTTTGCGTGTTTTTTTCTTTTAGGTAATTTAATTTTACTTCAGTTTTGACTATTGCATCACACACTGGGTAGCAACTAAGTACGTGGGTGCAAACCACGGCAGCAAATGCCAGCAAATGCCACAATGCGACAGCAAATGCCACAATGCGACAGCAAATGCCACAATGTGACGGCAAATACCACAACGCGACAGCAAATACCACAACGTGAAGGCAAATGCCACAACGCGATGGCAAATCCTACAACGTGACAGCAAATGCCACAACACTACAGCAAATGCTACAACGCGACAGCAAATGCTACAACGCGACAGCAAATGCCACAACGCGACAGCAAATGCTACAACGCGACAGCAAATGCCACAACGCCACAGCAAATGCCACAACGCGACAGCAAATGCCACAACGCCACAGCAAATGCCACAACGCGACAGCAAATGCCACAACGCGACAGCAAATGCTACAACGCGACAGCAAATGCTACAACGCCACAGCAAATGCCACAACGCGACAGCAAATGCTACAACGCGACAGCAAATACCACAACGCGACAGCAAATACCACAACGCGACAGCAAATACCACAACGCGAAGGCAAATGCCACAACACGACAGCAAATGCTACAACGCGACAACAATTTGCCACAACATGACATTAGCAAGACTGAAACGGAAAGGGTAGGTACATATTGGACACGGATCTGACTGGTCTGTTTTTTACAAATGGGTCCGTGCTCATTTTGATAGTTTGTTTTTTCATTTGAACCAAGAAACAATCAAACAGAAATAGCATGTTTTTTCCGATTGTCATTTCGATTCAAAAAACGAATAAATGAAAATGCAGAGCCGCATTTCCGTTATGGTTTCTGACTTTAAAAAACTAAAATCACATTGACAGACAACCAATCAGGACGAGGATCAGTGTCCAACATGTACCTACCCTTTCCGTTTTAGTCTTACTAATGCTGTCTCGTTGTGGGATTTGCTGCCGTGGATTGCACTTCAGGGCAGTTATCAATGACTCTGTCAGTTATGTTTTGGAATAATAAGATTAAGCATCTTTGAATTGTCAGAAAAATACTTGAAAACGTTGCTACTCAGTCAAACCACCCAACAATATTGAATTTAGAATGATACTTTTTTTCCAGGTAGGGGAACTACAGGACGTCCATCATTAACAGATTAGTGTAAGAAAATCCAATATTACTATGATATAATGTCGGAACGAATTACATTATGTTATATTTAATCTATTTCTTTAGACTTCTAAGTAAATAATCATACTGTGTCTGTGATTATAATCTCTGCTCACTTCTTATTTCTGTTCCATTGTTTTAGTAAGAACGAAAGTAATGACCGTTTCCTTTTCCTACCTCCTCCCTAAACTACAACCTCTCACCCCACCTTCACCTCAGGCCTCTCTATATTTCTTCCTTTGCAAAAAATACACTTTTAAACATGATAAGCTAAAATAGACTGCAAACAAACTCGTTCATGTCGGCAGACACAGAGACTCTCTGAGAGAACGTCTACAACGGCAAAACTACACATTCCTGCTGACCAAAATGTTCATTTTGTGTTCTGGCAAATACATTCCACAGTTGAACCTAAGCATACTAAAATTGTCAGGTTCTGCATCACAATAATTCAGGTCATTTAGTTTTCTGTTTTTGAAGATGGATTCAGTAATGTTTCACTGAGTCTTTGTTCAAAATAATCATTCAAAGGATACTTGATTGATCAATGTCTAGTTTTTCTAAAGAGGCTGCTTCAACTCTTTATATTTGCTGGGAATTTAAAATTTTCTAACAAGAGACTTTCATCAGACTGTAATTAGAATATATATATATATATATATATATATATATATATATATATATATATATATATATATATATATGCATGCATTTTAAATTATTATAAATATCAGTATTCTTATCTGTAAATGTAATGCCCAAGATCTTTGTTCCAGAAGATTCTCTGCACTCATGAAAAGTTAGCTCAGAGAGGAAAACTGGATACTTTAACTTTTCCATAAAAGTAGTCAGATCTAAAGACACGGAGGCTTGACGGCATCTTCAATCTAGAGGGATCAGTATCGGTCTCAGCCTTTAAAAACTCATATCAGTCAGACCGCAGTCTGGTTCACACACAGGTCTGAGATTCCAGGGGGGATTAGGGGTGAGAGAGCTGGAGAATTGGGTGAGAAAAGAAAGTTTGGAGGAGGAAGAAAGTGAGTGCGTGTGAGAGAGTTTTTTTCCCATGACTCTGTAGGAGTCAGACAGGTAGGGGTCTGGGATTAGAGAGTGTGACCCAGCTCTATCTGGAGTAATGAATTATTCCTTCGTAGCTTTCACTGGCCTATATAGAGGCACTTTAACAGAGACCATCAAAAGAAAGAGAAAAACCTCTTCTCCTTATTCGGCAATGTTCATGCAAGGTTTTAAATCATAATCTGCAACATTTTTATAAATAAATGTATGTTATGATACTCTTTATCTGCAAGACGTAACACGGTAGGTGTTTAACATAAATCCAGTGTAGTTACTGTGTATGTAGCTCACATTTCCAGTTTATTCAGAATAAACTAAAGAACAGACAGACAGACTGAGAGCTCCACTGCAGAAAGACACTTAAACAGAGACATTCCTGGAAAAAACATAAGTCATAATAAACAGCAAGTTTGATTGACAGGTGATCTCTTTAAAGTGCTTTGCAGTGACCCCTCAGCGATAGAGAAAAAAGGTTTTAAGTTTAAGTATTTATTCTGAAAAAAACGCAACAAGTCCTCCATGATATACAGTAGGTCGGTTTTAAGCGGTGACAGGAAATACAACCTCATATCGCAGCCAGATAACAACAATCGTGGTTTTAAACGTGTCAATAACATTCTCAAATAGTCCCAGTTTCGTTACGTTTAGGCTAAAATACTACTTGGGGAGGTTTAAAATAAAAAACAACCCTCACCGTTTACTTTTATTTCAATCGGAACACAAACCTCAGTCTCTTGGGTGAAAGTATGTTTGTTTGAAATTTGGTGCTCTTGTAATTCATCACTTTACCCTTGCTCCCGTCATAACTACTACAGCCACTAGAGGGCGCCACCATTATAAATGTTACTATAAGTCGTAATTGCTGCTTGAACAAACGACTTATGTGGCCGTTTGTCAGGGGAGGACAGTCTCCAAAAGCTCATGTGTTCACCTACATTTTATTGGGTTTCAGAGGTGGATACATTCTGTAGCCATATTAGCACAAAAAGCCTGCCAAAGATTTTAACTTGAACATTACATGTATTCTACAAATATATGATCCTATCTTTCATAAACCAGCCTAACATTAGACATTAATTGCTCTCTGTATTAATGCCAAGTTAATCAAAGACTCCAGCTCAGCACCACTTATGGTCAAAATGTAATGGTGAGTAAATCCACCTTTTTCTGGCAGTGGGCACATCAGCGCTGTATGGTGAGGTTTTTGAATTTTAACTAAGTTTGATTCAGATCAGATGTTCCAACATTAGAACATGTTAATGATTGATACTAACACACCTTTCTTTCATTTCTGTGTAGCAGAGTCCTCTAGTGGCAAAACACACACACACACACACACACACACACACACACACACACACACACACACACACACACACACACACACACACACACACACACACACACACACACACACACACACACACACTTGCAAAGTGGTGTATTATTAAAGTGCCCTAAGCCGCAGCTTTCAGTTCATATCTGAAGCAGAGCAGACATAGCTGTCTGTCTGCCACTCTAATACCTGTAATTCTCTACCTGAGGGTCTGGCAGTGTGTGTGTGTGTGTGTGTGTGTGTGTGTGTGTGTGTGTGTGTGTGTGTGTGTGTGTGCGCGTGTGTGTGTGTGTAAAGAGAGAGGGAGAGACAGAGAGAGAGAGTTTAACCCTTACTTTCCATAGGTCTATTTGTTGAGCCAATAAACCAGCCACTGTAGTTAAAATCAACCAACCAATCAGAGGTCTGCTTTGCTGTATGACTGTGTTCACCTGCAGTCAACTGTCTGTTGTTGTGTCAGTTTGACTTTGTATTTCCGTCATTTAAAAGGAATGTTAAATACTCAGAGTACATCATGTCTTTGAACTGTGTTCTCTCTGCAGTGTGTCAGTGTATAAATGTTTTTACAGGGACGGTTAAATGAATGCAGAGTTGGATGTGTGAGGGTTTATGTATAGATTATATAACTATATCCCTTAAATCTGGGTTTGTTGACATGAATGACAGACTTTGGTTGATGTGAGGCGGCCATGTTTGTTTGCCTTTTCCTGCATTAAGTCAGACATGTTGGAAAATCTGCATCTCCTTGTAATTACAGCTATGTTGATGTGATTGTTGCTACTTACAAGTTTGAAACTTGTAATTATGTTAACTGCCATATGACATGAATGCATCATAATTAAATTATGTTGGACGGCCAGATAGCTTAGCTTAGCACACAGACTGGAAACAGCGCTCCGTCTGCAAGGTAACACAAACTTCTAAAAACTCTTTTTGAGGATAGGTTGGTCTTGCTTCCAACTTTTTGTAAGATGCTGTGGTCAAGTTGGCTTGTTTGTACGGAAAATACCTAACTGGAAAGACTGCTTCATGTGTGCCAGGTTTGGCATGTCACAACATGAGGAAAAACGAGTAAAAAGACAGTAGACACTGTGGGAGACAAATTGATTAAAACATGAGGGAGTGAGCAGCGAGGAGTTGCAGAGCGCTGTGACGAAAGGCAGAAGGTAAGAAATAGAAATAAAGGCATTGGAGCTGGAGGATGAGAGGTGTGTGTGTGTGTGTGTGTGTGTGTGTGTGTGTGTGTGTGTGTGTGTGTGGATTTTACTCTTTATATAAGCTCTGGAAAAAAAATGCTTCACCTTATGGCCAAATATCTCTTCACAAAGAATATTCATAGGGATTCTTGCAGGATGACGTTGGGAAAGCCGCAAAGTTTCAACACTTTAAAAGTTCATCAATTGCTCTGTTATCTTGACATTTTTGGCTTCATCTGGTTTTAAGTTGTCATCACGCTCCTGTTACTTACATTATCCCTTTTCTGGGGTAAAAGAAGCAATAAAACAATCCTCCACTTAAACTTAAGTAAAAGTACAGAAGTATTTTCTGAAAAATGTTGTGGAATAAAGTGATTCTGAATTTTAACTCATGCACTAATGCGAAAACAGAGCTGACGTGTTGTACCTCATAGTAGAGCTGGTCGAGGTCGAGCTAATTTGAACTACTTTACAAACTCCTGAGTAGTTTCATCTTCAACAATGTGTTATATTTTATAAACTCTTCACATACGTATATTTTTTTGTAGAAAATTAATCAGAATCAGAATCAGAAAGGGCTTTATTGCCAAGTACGTTTTTTGCACATACAAGGAATTTGTCATGGTGTTGTTGGTGCATGTCACACATTCTCAAATATAAGAAGGATAAAAAGAATATAAACAATATAAGTATAAACATATACACACAGTATGTATTAATAACGATAAAATAAATGTAAAATAAATAATAAAATAAGTTAAACAGTAGTAAAAAGGAACGCTACAGCAGAGTAGGTACAGTGGCATGTAGAGCCAGAGGTGTAGTGTAGTGTAGTGTAATCTGCCAAGTAACCGCTTGTGAAAGGAATTTAATGGAGTAGAAAGTACAATATGTCCCTCAGTTTACATTGTAAAGTACAAGCACCATAAAACATGCAGTATTACTATTATGGCCTTTCAATATTATCTGACAATACTGATGTTTTTTTGTCATCATGGGGCTTGTTTACGGGACAATTTACATGCCAAATTGGCTCAGTCAGCTCAGCTTAGTGCAGATTTTTGGGAACAGAGCTGGAAGGACATGATGTGGAACTGTTAAATACAAATTTGCTGTTCTACTGAAAAAGTTTCACTTATATATGTTGTAGGATATCTACAGTATCACTGGAAGTTTTGAGGTTTTATTTGTGGACTCTCACTCCCTCTGTTGGTCAAATACATACTTTAATAGAAAGTAGGCTGAGTAAAAGATACATTTAGATCAGACCATTAAGAAGCCTTTATCTGCGTTTTTAAGTGCTGCTATGTGTGTCCACTGCTAGCAACAGTAGCTGCGTGCTAACGCCAGACAGCTGTAATCTTGGCGGCCAATTTTGGTAATTTCTGACAGACGTTCAGAGCATCTCATACAGAGGGTGAATGCAGGTGCAGCAGCCATGGGCAGTATGAGAAAAATAAAGTGTTTTTTTGAACATTAAAGCATGTGAACATGTTCTAGTAGAATCACAAAATACAAGTATGAACCTAAAAATGCTATATAGGCCAAATAGGTCCACTTTAAAGAAAAGGATGACATCAGCTGCATATATCAACACCAAAGTGTGTCTTAACAACAGGGTGGAGAAGTCCAAAAGAAGTCAATAAAAAGAAATACCTGAGTCAAGATATTGTCAGAGTTAAACACATCATCGTCATAACTACAATCATTTTATGATCATTGCGGATAATGACTCAATGACAAGCACTCTTCATGAATTATTGAGCTGGTATCTAGGATTACTCAGTCTGACACGTAGCTGCCACTTTAGTAGTTTACTGGTATTTAAAACTCCTACGTGCTTGATTTTCACACTCACAGCTACAACATCATTTGAAAAACGTAAACTTGTATGAATTATTTTTAATATCCATCTATAGCAACATATGAATCACATATGAAAAAAAAACAAAAAACATTGTGACCATCCAGTCCAAGATTGAAATTGCTCTGATTGGTCATTATCGAATGTAGAAACCTGTAGTGCATGACCTCCCATAAACACATTTATACCTTGGTTGTAAAGAACAGCAAGAGGTACAAGGAGCATAATACTCACAGTTCAACTTCCACTTTAAACTGGTTTGACCTGATGCCATGTGTGTCAGCTCTTACTCTCAATATCAGGAGATTGCAGCCGCTAAACCAGCACAAATAAGACAAAAAGAATAATTCTAATTGTGTAATTCTCAAAGCACCAGCAGAGGGTGAAATGCACCCCAAGATCACCTCTGGTCTAATCCTGGACGATCCTTGCACAACGACCAATCAGTATGGGCGGGTTCATTTCCCATTGATAGGAATTTGGTTTAAAGCATCTTTTCCTGATAACAACTTTTCACATGCCATTTGTTGTACACTTCAAATTCTACATAAATATAGTGACAGATAAGATAGACTTTATTGTCATTGTAAAAAATACAACAAAATTCAGGTGAACTCAAGTACTGCAGGCTCAAGTATATATACTGTATATATATAAATTAATAAATAATGTTCCCATTTATCATCCATCGATACTCACATATACTCACATTCATGTCAGCATATATACCACACATTAATTGCCAACGTAAAGCAAATAAAGCCGAGAGTTTACATTTTCAGACATGAAATCAGTGTCAAATGTTTGTGTTTTCAGTACATTACACTAACAGTATTTTACATTTTGTATGGGCTTAGCCCTTTTTTACGTTGAATATGAAGATAATATCCACAATAGTTGACCTGGAACTATACGGCTTCTCTGTGCTGATATGGACAGTAGTAGTAGTCACATAATTAGCTGACATGATACTGTCATAAACTATTTCCTAATCTGTGATAGACAACTTATATAAGCTTTAAAGGGGAACTACCATTTTTTTCAACCTGTGTAAGTTAATAGGGCAATTGTACAGCTTGTAGTTACCTTCACAAAAGTGCTTGTTTTGCCATTGACAGGCTCAGATTAATATTCTAATTGTCTGAAAGTGTAAGATCCTTTTTTTAAACATAAAAACATCCGCAAAATTGCGTTCACTAAAGCAACCTAGACTCTGTGAAAATAAACAGTAATTTTAGCATCGTAAAATATACTTCATTCAAACTCAACAGAAACAAAATAAAACTATGAAAAGCCATTTTTGGTCGCCTTTCCACTTTTCCAATAAAAAAGGTCTATCTCTGTAGGGATAGATCCATAATGTTGTCAAGACACTTTTAGTGGACCAAATTGACAACACATTTGCCGCATAGGGTTACATTGCAGCACGGTCTGTGGCTGCCGTTTACAGCGTTCACACTTAATACTGGACCAATTTCAAAGATTGTTGTTCCTATCAGTCACTTACACACAAAAACATAGGAAAATAGGGTCCAGGTTGAAAACAACGGTAGTTACCCTTTTAAAGAAATAATACCATCTTTCAGGTCAAACCCAATCATACAGTATGTTCTCATTCACTTTATAAACATGCCTCGTTACTTTTTCAGGACAGAAAAGCCTCTAAAGCCCAAAACACTTTATTGAAAGCTGCACAAATAGCTGTTTAAGTCTCTTCATCTGATATAAGCATAATAAAACACTCGTTCATACTTCAAAAGATTAACTAAATGAACCACACTGCAGGGTTTAGAATTGGACCCTTTTTAATAAGAGGTTAACTAAAACACAGGCCTGACACATCAGTCTGAAGCTAATTTGTTTCACTTTGAGTGCAGCTGAGATAACAGAGAGGACTGCAGTGTTTACGTCATATTTTTCAAACAACAACAAGCTATCATGTTGGAAAGGATGAGGTGGGGCCATTGTAAAAAGAAAAGGATCAGAAATAACACGCAATAAACCTTGCAAAATCCTGTTCGCGGACCACCTCATAATACACATAATAAAATACGTCTACACATAGTCCTACCTGAATTAATCCGCACTTCTTAATAGGCCTACTAGCACTAAAACTACAACTGGTCATCATATCAGTATGAAAGTTTACTGCACACAACGGCTGCCACATATTTTATTTATTTATTTACTCAAGCGCCCAAGGGCATAATCAGGTTCATTTGAACAACAGGCTTATTTCCATAGCAATGGAGTATTAAATCTATACAGTAATAAGAACACTTGGATATAGTCAAAATTTAAAAAAACTTTGGTGATTTTAGGGGATTATTAATCTTCTGAGTTTTACAAGTCCTCAACAAGTAGCCTATGTGAGTTTGTCCACTTAACAGCACATCCGCAAAACATTTCAGAAAAGCGAGATCAAGAAACTAACTGGAAATTAAAATAATAATAGGCCTTATTCATTATTCATTCATTTATAATTTAAAACAGTTTGTTTCATATAAACTCCCTATAAAGGCTATGCGCGTGATGGGATCATGACAACATTCTTTGCCTCTGGCCCTATACACATTTAATGAAAACACAGTAGGCCTACTCCTGGTTAAAAATTTAAAAAAAAAGTTGTTTATGGGAATTTCCTGGTAAAATGAATGAATTATTTTATATTTTATTTTGCTTTTCCACGGACCACCTGCAGTATCCTCATGGACCACTAGTGGTCTGCGGACCGCAGTTTGAGAATGACTGATATATATGACAACTCAGAACTAAGTACATTTACTAAAGCACAAATTTGGGGTACTTGTACATTACTCTAGTATTGTCACTTCAAACTTCCACTACAATTCAGAGAGAATTTTGTACTTTTATTGACAGTTGTAGTTACCAAGATTAATTCATACAAAACATATAAGAATAACAGTAATGCATTGTTTTAGATTAAACTAAAGCATAGTAGTTAAAAGAAGCAGTAACACTTTATTTTCCAGTAATTTTATAATAATATAAAGATATAAATAATTGAGTACACATTACAGGGAAAAACATTCAATGTTGTCCCCTCATCCCCTGCTCAGAGCTAGAGAGAGAGAGAGAGGAGAGAGAGAGAGAGAAAGAGAGAGAGCGCAGCACTGACCGAGTGAGCTAGAGAATGTAAAAAAGCAGTGATTAAAAATAATATTTCACGGTGGTTATGTTCTAAAGCACAAATAAACACACACAAACACTTCTGTAGAAAGGTGCCAAGTTGTCGGATTATGAGTGTGCGATGCTAAGTGGCAAAGCGGCGGTTGGGAAGGAATGAGAGGGCTGCGCACTGTTATTTTCTTGGGGTTACACACCCACGTGGGGCCCAAAAGCTATTTGTTACCACCCATAAACGTCCTGACTAACCAAAAGAAAAAGAAAAGAGAAAATCCAGGCAGGGGGCAGGGTCTCTGCAGATGCAAACACCACAACACACTTCTAGTGAGTCATAAGTGATTGAAAGGGATTCCTTTTGTATTAGTCTATACATTTGTTTTGAGGAAATCTGTTACATATTATACCTTTAAGACGATTCAGGTAACACCAGCAGTTCACTGGAATTAATTAACTGGAAGTGTGCCATTTGAACATTTGTCCATTTCTCTTATAATTAGAACCAAATTGCATACTTCTTTCAGATGAATTGACAAACATAGTAGGAAATGACAGGAAGTTATGGGGCCTGCAAAATATTTTTTACAATTCACATCTTAACCAACTACAACAGTTAAATGCAACTCGCAAATTCATGCATCAGCAGTAAATATCTTAGAGCACATTTGTCTTTTTGTTATTAAAGGGACTTTGACTTTGATGAAGTGCATTTTGTTTGTAAAACTTTTAACTAAGTAACATTTTCAGTGCAGGACTTTTGCTTGAGTATTTTTACAGTGTTGTGCTTATTTTACTGGAGTAAAGTACCACTAAACACAGCCAGAGAGAAACAGCAGATTATAACTCTGAACCAGAAAAGTAGGTTGAAATAATGTGTGGGATGAAGGAAACAGATGGACTGAAGAAAAAAGTGTTTATGGTCAAAACATCTGTAATGATTCAAAAAAGGGTGGGAGTAAAAGAAGGGAGGTGCACAGCAATTGACATGTGGAAGGCAAATCAGAGGTCAAATTATCCTCTGTGTCACAGTCTGCAAAAAGTGTGTGTGTGTGTGTGTGTGTGTGTGGACTTTGTTTGGTGTATGAGTTTTTCACAATCCTATCCCAATCACTTTCAGATAAGAGATCTGACTTCACTCAGTGCAGCAACTGTACGAGTAGCAGCTGTACAAAGCCATTAGTCCTGAAATAAATCCACTTAGGTTATTTCTTTTTTGTTAAGTAGAGAATCTGTGGAGGTTTTCTTTGTTCTTTTTTTTTTTAAGAGGCAGCCATGATCAGCCGTAACTTCAAGAATGTGTTGGTGGTCTCTCTTGGGTTTCTGTCTCTGTTCACGGCTTACGGAGGCCTGCAAAGTTTACAGGTAAGAGTTTACTATTCAGTATAAAGAATAGATTGATCATTATTATCATATATATCCGGAACTTTTCCACATTCGTTCAAACATTTTGCACATCATGCACTTAACCACACAGCCTTCTTTTTTTATTTTTAAACAGATATATTGTACACATTTGTTAAGGTTATCATGTTTTTTACATATTAATTGTTTAGTATTAGTAGTAGTATTGTTTATTTCCTTTTAATATGTATATGTATGCACCAACCACCAAGGCATATTCCTTTAAGTGTTACTTACTTGGCAATAAATCCTATTTTGATTAAAAATACCAAAATGTAGAGGTTAGTATCATAGGGACTTTAAGGGATTCAATCTTGGGTTGAGTCATGAAGAGACACATTTTGTGCATCATTTACAGCATTACAAATGTTAATGATTTTTGTCAAATATTTTCCTTTCCTTTAATCGGAAAGACCAAAAGCCTTTTAATGTACCCTTAAAATTAGAAATAATATTTTTTGGATGGTCCCATCTCCCTTTAATTTCATTATATTAGAACATGTATTAGTTGTATCCCTTAAAATGAGATTAAGTGTTATTTAAAATGCTTTAAAAAGTGCGTAGTAGTAACTAAGTAGAGGTTTATTCATTGTTTCAATTATGGAGAAACCACTAGTTAAGATTTTTTTTTTTTAAGTATTTTGTGCATCATTTAAAGCGTTACTTACTGGTTATTTATGTGTAGACTCATTCATAGACAATGAACTCATTAAATGCACTTAACTTTATTAATTGACATTTGTCTGTATTTCATTTCATAATCACAGGTGAGCATAAGAGCCTTTCAATGTACCCTTAAAATGAGAAATAATGGGTTTTGTAATAGTTTTAATGTTAGTTTCCTGTCTCCCTACAATTTTATTAAATAAGAACATTTATTTTAACCCTTTAATGTCCTTAACTTTTAACTTAATTGAAATGAAGTATTTATTTAAAACACCATACCTCATGAAAGTATGATGAAACTTTATTTTTGGGATTTATTGATGGGTTGATTCATGGATGGACACGTAATAAAAGGAACTATTGATAATAATAATACAAAAAATTCCTTATGTGCATTATTCACTGGGTTCTTAATGATTTTTTAATATGAAAAGACCTCCTTAATTTACTGACTGGTCCATAACATGATCTTCTGACATTTTTGTCTAGATTTCTTCTAAAAAAACACGTTTGTTTTTCAAGAATGAATGCTCTTTATTGTAATCATACTTAGAATTTATTTAATACATCTTTTTGTTTTGTTGTCTTCTGTGAAGCACTTTGAAAAGATAACTTGTGTGTCTGTGTGAAATACTATACATATTTCTATATTTAGCTCGTTAAAATGTTATAAATCAGCTACTTCTACAGAACTTCTGATATGTTGTACAAGAATGTATATTGTATATGTTTTAAATTGATGCAATACCTTCCAACCTTGAATCGATGGAGTAAAGGTATTTTTAAAAAATTGCCTTTATTGAAATCAGTACTGAAGCGACCTTCCCTTCACTAACATTGAGGCTCACTTAAAGCTTTAGTGTGTAACATTTTTATAATAATGAACGTCTGTTACATTCAAGCCATTGCCAAATGAGTTGCTACAAAGCTAATCAAGACTATTAGCTCCACCTAACTCTCTCTGTATTTTTCAGTATGGCTATGTTCAGAAGATTGTGTCGTCCGGTGACTTTCCCGTGCAGAAACTCGAGTGACGATAATTACCTCTTCTGAAGAGTCCATCATGTTTTTTTAACCCTCTGTGTCCTCCTTGGCTACTAGCTGTGCGCGATCACTGAAGGCTTGTATCATGTGGATACGCCGACAGTTTTGTTGTCATTACTTAGATTCCTCTTGGGGGAGACAGAAACTACTCACTATAACTTTAAGAACCACTCGGACAAAACTGTTTTCTAACACATGGCCCGTCCCTGTGTGTGCAGAGCAGTCTGAATGCAGAGCAGGGGATGGGCGTGGCATCTCTGAGCGTCATCTACGCCTCAATCATCATCTCCTCCATGTTCCTACCTCCCCTCATGATCAAAAACCTGGGCTGTAAATGGACTATTGTTGTTGGCATGGCCTGCTACGTCTCCTACTCCTTTGGAAACCTCTACCCGGGATGGTAATCAATCAGTGAAATCCTCTGGCTCATGCTGGCTGTTAGATCTGTCATTGCTCATTATTTTACTATATTTCTGCATTTTTAAGTAAGTTTGTTCCTGTCTGTAGACAATATGATCACTTCAAAGACTGTATTTTAAAAAATCGGAATCAAATGAGACACGCTAGAGACCCATAACCGCATTACAAAATAAATGCTAATAAATTAAAATATTGGCATAATAGATGGCAAATACTAAACTACTAAAAGATATAGCTTTTCATAACTTCAGTTTTTACAAAACCAGGGTGATAAAAGTGGCACCTCTGCCTCATACAGGGTTAGGTTTAGGGTTTGTGTACATCTTTGGCCCTTGGGCAGTGACTTCATGACATGAAGCCTGGTGGTGTTTTGTTAGGGCACCGACATATTTAATGACCATGGTTGAAAGTTGGTTCACCCAAATGACAAAAAACACACAGTCTTTTCTCACTTGCACGCCGAAAGCTTTCATTTTATGTGGACAGATTTTTAGGTATCCATCTCTCAGATGTTTGCCTCCACTCCAATGTTGTTAAAATGTTTTTAATGCGGTTTTAAATAATGTGAGCACCACAAATTCAATTCCCAAATTGAGCATTTAAACACAGACAAATAAACTAGGCTCAGATGACTTCTGAATGTAAACCAGCTCACTTAAATGGAACTTGGTGTAATACAGGGGTGTCAAACTCATTTTAGTTAATGGGCCACATACACCTAATTTGATTTGAGTTTCTTGTCAGCTTGATGTTGGCAAACGGCAAAAAAAAAAAGTTGCTTCTGCTACGACAGCATTCTAAGGCCAATGTAGGAAGAAAAAAATAATGTTACGGACCCGGGAGAGAGGGGTAATATTCCGATAAAAAACTCAGAATTTCTAAGATTAAAGTTGTACATTTAAATTTAATTTGGAATTGGAATTAATTACTTCTCTGCAATTTTCACACTTTGAAAAGTCATCCAGTGGGCCTGATTGGACCCTTTGGTGAGTCGGTTCTGGCCGACGGGCCATATGTTGGACACCCCTGGTGTAATAAGTAGTGCCACGCTCCCACACCAAGCTGCATCCCACCAGGGTTAAACCCTTCGCAGAAGTCTCAATGAGACACTGAATGAGGAGCATTAAAGTGTTTCAAAAACACGTATTTAAACTATGGGACACAAACACTACCACTACCAATTTAATGAGCATTGATTTGGTGATTTGTAGTGTAGTTTGTTTAGTGTCAAAAGACAGAAGTCCAGGTTAAAATTGTGTGTGAATTGGGTTTAAAAGCACAGTTTTGGGGGGGGGGGGGGCGTCTAGGTTACTCTTGTTTTAGTCTATATCCTTGACGTTCCACTTCCGGGATTGCTCTGTTGCCGCCGGAAAATCCGCCAAATTTCACTAATTTAGGTCGGATATCTGTTCCTTTGGGTTGGCATTTTAAACTCCGGTGGATTTATGAGGACTACGGTTAACTGCTCCTCAGATCTCTGCAGAGTAAATCCAGACAGCTAGCTAGACTATCTGTCCAATCTGAGTTTTCTGTTGCATGACTAAACAACTTTTAAACGTACACGTTTCACCAAAACAAGTTCTTTCCCGAGGCTATTTTGCAGCGGCACCGCAGCTTTTCTCCGGTGCTTAGCTCCGGTGCTTAGCTCCGCCCAAGACTATTGTGATTGGTTTAAAGAAATGCCAATAAACCAGAGCGCGTTTTCCTCCCATCTCCGAATGCTGGACCCGAATGCTGGACCTGTGTGGAGTAGCCAGTCTGGCTACTCCACACAGGTCTGGCATAGCGAGACTATTCTTGTTTAAACAGCATTTGAATAACTATTTAATGTGTATTTACCAATGACAGTAACAAGCAACAAACAGTAAACTAAGTCTAACTACGCCTTAAAAAGAGTCTTTTTTTACCAAATGTAGGCAGTTTTAAAGTAGACATATAGATGTTTTGACTGCAAATCACTAAATTAGTGTTCTAAATGTTGATTATTTTCATATCCAAGTAATCAAATAATCGTTCATTTTTACCATGAATCAATTAAATATTTAAAAGAAGAGAAAATTATGCAAGATTTCCATCACAATTTCCCACAGTTAAATCTTTAGATTGCTTGTTTTGTCCAAACAGCATTTGAAACTTCAAAGATCATCAGTTTACAGATGTATAATACAGAGAAAAGCAGTACATCTTCACACTTGAGGAACTGTAAATAGCAAATATTTGCCATTTTTACATAATAAATTATTCAAATGATTCGAATCGATTATTAAAACTGTTCATAAGTAACTGAAAATCAACTGATCAATTAACCGACTAATTATTTCATAACTAACTCAGTGTTTACTGGGAATGAAGGGAATAATTACCATTACCGAAGTCCTAAGTATCTGACTCCAATTACTCTAACCACACTAATTCCCGCGCGTCTGTTAATGAGACTTATGACACTAGAACTCAAAGAGCAAATCTGAGACGATAGATTCAAGTCAAGTCAAGTTTACAACACCCTCTGGCAAATTGTGAGCCCCGATCTGAACTGTCCCTCTGTTCTTATTCTCTCTTTCCTGGATGGTGTCTTCTTCTGTTCAAGGCAGAATGGCCCTCATTTATCAACCTAACGTAGAAACCAACGCAGATATGAACGCAGAAATCATTTTATGACAGGCTTTACGTGTGATTCATGAAACGTTCGTATCACACCAATCAGAGCTTAAGAATGGTCGTACCTTGATAAATGCAGCGGCTGGAAACGATCGTAATTTAAATATCACGCCCCAATATATTCTCAGTTTTGATGCCTCGCCCCTACAATTTACGACATGGCGAGACGTAATCCGGCTGAGAAGCAGCACTTTTCAGAGGTGGAGATTGAAACCCTGATATCTCAGGTTCATTTGCACTAACGTGTGTACTATTTGGCAGCCTGAAAACTGGTATTAAAGGCTGTAGAAAGAATGCGGAATGGAAAGAGATCACTGATGCAGTCAACAGTGTTGCCGTGGTAAATCGGACTCCAGCTGAAGTTTATTTAATTTATACATCCTTGACATATGTATGCTATAGTCCTAATAGTAATATACAGGCTTATATTGCAATCTCTTAGGCCTGCATGGTGTACCTATATTTAAATAAATGCACAGTAGCGGAGTTTATGCAGTGTCTTTTATTTTACTCGTGTTTTTTCATGAGTCAGAGCCAGGCAACAGCTGTGAGAGAGAGCGCGTGTCCTTTATCGCAGCCTACGCTCACGTTCAAATTGATAAATGCCTTGCTTTGCGTAGGAATTGGCGTACGCCCATCCTACGCCTGTTTTAGGTCGTACGCACGTTTCATAAATGAGGGCCAATGTGTGTGTGTGTGTGTTGCTATCTTCATACACCACAGCCAGGGTTGGGTCTTCTGTCTGGTGCAACCTCCTCTTCTGTTTTCGTAACCTTTAAAATGCACTTTTATGCCATGTAAGGCCTACATTATTTTCATGACTTAAGCTTAACTTGCTGTGCATCAAGAGGTCACCCAGAGTACTTTTAACCACTTCCTCAATTTGACTGCACACAGCTCTTTTGCAACACATACACACATACTCTAATAACATATTCCTACAGGAGCTCTTGTTAAATGCTGCCACAGCGACTTTTTTATATTATCACTACTACTGCTAGAACTACTGCCAGTTCAGATCAGTCTGCAATTATGGCTGCTCTTTTTGTTCTGCCGTGAAAAAGCTACAAGTGTTAACAAAAGCATTAGGAAAATGAACTCCCCTGTGCTCCCTCCCACAGGTACACCCTCATGCCCACCTCAGTGATCCTGGGTTTGGGTGGCTCTCCTCTGTGGTCGGCTAAATGCACCTACCTGACCATCTCCGGCAACATACAAGCTTCCAAGGACGGCAAAAAAGGATCCGACGTCATCAACCAATACTTTGGCATCTTCTTTTTCATCTTTCAGTCGTCTGCTGTGTGGGGAAACCTCATGTCGTCGCTCATCTTTGGACAGGACACCAACATAGGTAGGGAGAACGAGATGTTAGTGATACATGTGTTAAAATAAACCCACACACTTTAATACAAACTGTCTTAACCCTTGTGTTGTCCTCCCGGGCCAAATTGAAAATGAACACTTTTTTTTTTGTCCCTTTTAACGCTGTTTCCCCAACTACCACAATTATATAAACCACTAATACCAACTTGTTACCAATAGTTTTACAATTATTCTTGGAATTCATGGTCAATAAACCTACTACTCATTCATTTTACTTGCGAAGAGCGTTGAATGGAACCATCCATGTTATTTTTTTTTTTTTTTGGTTGATGGAAAACCCAAATTTCTTTTTTTTTTTAAGATTATTTTTTGGGCATTTTCGGCCTTTATTTTTGACAGGACAGATGAAGACGTGAAAGGGGAGAGAGAGGGGGAATGACATGCAACAAAGGGCCGCAGGTCGGAGTCGAACCCGGGCCCGCTGCGTCGAGGAGTAAACCTCTATATATGGGCACCCGCTCTACCAACTGAGCTCTCAAATTTGAGCCAAGGACAACACGAGGGTTAATATACTGAGTAATCTGAACTAATGAATAGCTGGTTGAATTAGTTTATTAATTACATACTTGTACTTTACTTGGTATTTTCATTCTATGCTACTTTACACTTCCACTCTACTACATTTCAAAAGGGAAATATTGTACTTTTGTTTTACTCTACTATATTTCTTTGACACATTTTTTTCTTCCTACATTGGCCTTAGAATGCTGTCGTAGCAGAAGCAACTTTTTTTTTTTGGCGTTTGCCAACATCAAGCTGACAAGAAACTCAAATCAAATTAGGTGTATGTGGCCCATTAACTAAAATGAGTTTGATACCCCTGTATTACACCAAGTTCCATTTAAGTGAGCTGGTTTACATTCAGAAGTCATCTGAGCCTAGTTTATTTGTCTGTGTTTAAATGCTCAATTTGGGAATTGAATTTGTGGTGCTCACATTATTTAGTGTGACACACACAAAAAACACATAATATGCTTATATTATATGATGCAGTACTATATAACTAATAGTAGTAGTATACAGAGTATCTATAAAGTTGGCTCCACATTGACAAACTTCAACAATAAAATGCTCCTACATGTCTCCATTAGTGATAAAAAAAACAGAATAATATAATATTCTGTAATAATATTTCACTGTAAGGAGCCATTCTGCATCATAAGTGCAATTTACTGATGATACTTCTGTAGTTTTAACATTTTGAATTCAGGCCTTGGTATTTCTACTTCTAATTCAGTGAATGATCTGAGTACTTCTTCCACCACTGGATTTAATATTTTAAGTTCAGCAAACAGCTGTTGAATCTAGAGTTATGCGATACTCTCTTAGTAAAAAATGAAAAACATTCAGAAACCTACATAAAGCGTTACCTGTGATGTTTTGTCTTCAGTCACATTAGTCTTCTGTTGAACTGCATTCAGCCCCGAAAAAGGATGAGATGTCACGGTTACCATGTCAAGAAGTAAAATAGAGTTCTCCATTTCCAAACAGAGTTTATTATTGGCTGTCTATGCACACGGTCAGAGTGGAACAAAGGTGAACTCTGACCTATGGAGATCTCACCAAAACAGGAAACCCAATGAATTATTCTGTGATACTGCCTTCAATAGAAGTCAACAGGAAACAAATAGTGAATATTCTTTGGACAGGAGTGTAACATGATTGTGCCATGAGATGGGCACATGAACTTGCTGGAAATCTACTACTACTTCCTGGTTCAACTTTATTGGTGACCTGCTGCACTGTAAAGTGGGTGTAACCCCAAAACTGGACCAATAAAGTCATAGACATGTCAAAGATCCCGCCTTCCTGCCTGTCCTGTTAAATCAAAATGCCCTTTGCTCCATAACTGACAGCTCATTCATTTACCCCTGTTTAAATTGGAGATACATTATATTATATATTTGAGACTGTATGTCTGATGGCAGAAGCTTAAAGTGCCCATATTATGAACAAAATCACTTTTTCTGGGATTTGGGGTGTTATTTTGTGTCTCTGGTGCTTCCACACGCATTCAAACTTTGAAAAAAAAACATCCATGCTGTTTTGAGTGAGATACGGTTTCTGAATGTCTCCTGCCTTCAGTCTCTGGGTGAGCTGTTCAAAATCTGCACAGCTTTCTACGTCACTAGCCAAGACGAGGGGCCTAGGGGGCTAACCGTTAGCTCGTTCTCAATGACAAAACACTGCTACAACACACACGAATTCACCCTAATCTACAAAATAAATTGTATAGAACTACTTACATGTCCCTGTTCTGCAGGTATTCCCACAAAGTTAGAAGTGCGCCCTTATTTAGAAGAAGTCTCCCAGCTAATCCTGCCTTGTACAGGCCGAAGTTGGAGAAACAGCTAGCTAGCTCATGTAATCTTTACCTAGCTACTGCGCATGTGCGACTGACAACAAAGATATTACAGAAGTTAAGAGGTCTCACTCTGTAGCTAAAACAGAGACCTGAACACAGGGTGAAAAGAGGAGCTGCAGCAATGTGCAGTACAACAAAAATATGGTGTTTTTTGAAAATTAAACCATGTAAACCTATTCTGATCCAATCTCAAATTACAATTATGAACCTGAAAATGAGCATAATATGGTCAAAATCCTGCCATCATAAAACAATTTGCCACTGATGGAAGAAGTACTCAAATATTTTAAGTAAAAGTAGAAATGCCACAGTTTAGAAATACTCGTTACACGTTTAAGTCCTGAATTCAGAATTCTACTTGAGTATTAGTATCAAAATATACTTAAAAGTAAAAGTACTCATTATGCAGAATGGCCCACTTCAGAATCATATATATTACCGTATAAATTATTGATCCATTGATGTGTTCATTACTTTAATGATGTTGCAGCTAATTTTAATAACTTTATGTTCTGCTAGGTGGCTTGTGAATTTCCCCACAGGGATCAATGAATGAATGCTTTGTTTTCATATCATAAAACATCATAGTTTATTTCTTAATTATATTTTGTAATATAAATCTGAATCTGCAAAGTAACTAAAGTTACGAAAGAAATGAAGTGGAGCAAAAAGAACAGTGTATGCCTCTGAAATGTAGTCAAGTAGGGGTAGAAGTAGCAGAAAATGGAAACACTCAAGTACTTCCAAATTGTACTTAAGTACAGTACTTGTGTAAATGTACTTACATCCTGTGTGCAGCTGATACTGCTAAACAAACCCATCAGTGCGAGGTCTAACTGCTGGCTTACAAACCTTTTTATGGGTTCAATTGAAAGAGAAAAAGAGAGGGTGTGTGCTCAGAGTGGATGATGTTGCAGTATATCATTTATTATTATTGGTGTTTATGCTCTCTAGCTTATCAGTTTATATGATGACGGGCACTTGTTGAGGTGCATTTCCTGGAAGAACAACAAGACAAAGCTATATACATATATTTCATTTTTATTTGCAGGGCAGACTGGTTAGACAGACATTTGTTTAATATCTTAAATAATTCAAATGTATTTAGAGTTTAGAGGAAATGTTCAAAACAGGCCTTTGACTCTATGAGTGTCTATGAGATGTCTTATTTATTATCAGTGTTTTCTCTTTGAAATCGGTGCCTAATAACAAAAGAAACACATCCGACAACATTTACAATATTTAACAATACAATGCTCCATAAAATAGGCAATTGACGGAAATCTATATACAAAATGATCCGTTTTATTCTGAAATAGTCATACTTTCATTTTGAAGTGTTGTTTTGTTTACCATCTCTTTATAGAAAAAATATCTTTACAATAGCCTGGAGAAGCTTGAATTTTGTCATTTTGGTGGGAAGCTTTTTTCCTATACAATTTACCCACAAACAAAAAGCCTTTCCACCATGACCAAAAAACAAAACATTGTAATTTCCCTTGTGGGATTAATAAATTATTATTATTATTATTATTAAGAGAAATGAATTGTTTTGTATTCTGACAGCTTTCATCCCAGAAGAGCAGCTGCTGACTTGTGGAGCGGCTGACTGCGGCCTCAACATCAGCGCCAACAGCACGACCACCAGACCTGCTCAGCAGCTGGTGTGGACACTCGTCGGATGTTACATCGGTAACGCCAGCGTTTACTTTGGCATCACAATCAAAGACTAAACAAGGGTACTCTTCCATAACAGTGTAGGGGTTTCTATAAAGTCCCCCGAACATACAGGTAGCAGCTAACAGGGTTTCAGTTTCAGTCATGACTACAACTGATTATTGATTTTGATTTGCTGCTGGAGGCCGGAAAGCATCAGCAGGGCAGATACCAAGTGTTGAGAGATTTAAGACAACATTTTAAATATAAACAAAAAAA
The DNA here is from genome assembly GCF_008315115.2 of Sander lucioperca. Classification (NCBI taxonomy): domain Eukaryota; kingdom Metazoa; phylum Chordata; class Actinopteri; order Perciformes; family Percidae; genus Sander; species Sander lucioperca. The sequence goes on from NC_050191.1 coordinate 6,777,067, forward strand.
ATGTAATAGTCACATACACACAGTACAATCTACAATCTATTTTATTTCTGCATTCGTAGCCCATCCTAGTATTAGGATAGACAGCTATTTATACAGCATCCGGGGAGCAACTTGGAGCCTGGGATCGAATCGCCAACCTTGTGGTTATGGGATGATTAGTCTATATTCATGACGTTCCACTTCCGGTATTGCTTCGGTGCAGCCGGAAATTTCGCCGGATGCATGTCTTTTCGCCAATGTCCGTTTCCTTCCTCTTTCTTTGTGTTGGCGTTCTAAACTCCTGTGGATTTGTGAGGACTATGGTTAACTGCTCCTCAGATCTCTGCAGGGTAAATCCAGACAGCTAGCTAGACTATCTGTCCAGTTTTCTGTTGCACGACTAAAACAACTTTTGAACGTACACATGTTCCACCAAAACAAGTTCCTTCCCCAGGATATTTTGCAGCGGCTCCGTGTGGAGCTTAGCGCCGCCAAAGATGATTGTGATTGATTTAAAGAAAGGCCAATAAGACCTACCTCCTCCGCAGCGCTGTGGAGGTAGGTCTGGCAACGTGAGACTACGGGGTGATCAGCGTACCTCCAAGCCACAAGCCACCCTAGTGACTTTCCTAGAATTCATTCGAATTCTTCAGTCACTTTTCAACCACGTAAATTGGATATTTACATGTAAAAATGGCTAGAATTTGGATGGAAATAATCTAAAATTAAAATGATAATCTTAGGAATGCTCTAATGGTAGTCTCTCCCCTCATGTCCTGTCATCTCTCTACTGTTGACTTGCTAAAAAAAAGTTATATAATGTAAAGGAAACTAGTTAAAAAAGAAAAAAATAAATAGTTATATATTTTTGGAAATACACTGACAGTATTAACTGTCTTTCTGACAAAAGAAAACCTATAAATATAGATTAGATTTTAACACAGCACACCTTATGTTGGTTAAATAGCAATTTTACAGTTCTTGGCTTCACATTCTCCACTTCACATTCTCTTATTCTATTTTCCAGAGTAACTGAATATTTTTGAATTAATTTTACTGAGTCTTTGATGGGTTCCTCCAGAGACTGCCACTGTTTTGAGAGTTCATATTTACATCTTTTCATGTTAATATTCTTCTTCTGTATTTGATATTCTTATAGCAAGAGATACAGGAAACAGAGAAAGGATTGTCACCCAGTTTACTGTAATAGACAAAAAGATGTTTCATAAAGATCTAGAGCCCTAAACTAAAGGCCTAAATGTTACCCCTCACTTTTACAGTGAAGCGAGTGGTAAAATTCTGATTATTAAAATACCGCAAGTTATTCTTTAACACACCTTCAGTCAGCAGGGCGGAGGTGAACACACTCTCAGACCATAATAGCTCCCGTATCTGTAACAGCCAGTGCTGTCTGCCCTTTGTTGTGTGGCAGGCGTGGGTGTGCTGGCCATGCTCATTGTGGGGGTGTTTCTGGACAACATTGACCAGGAGCAGTCCAGTCAGTTTCGTGGGAACCGGGAGCCGTTCTGCCACACCTTCCTGGCCACGTTCAGACTGCTGAAGGACTGGAGGCTGGTGACCCTCATCCCTCTCACCATGTACAGCGGCTTCGAACAGAGCTTCCTCTCTGGGGAGTACACCAAGGTGAGGAGGTCTCCAAAACATGAATTATTGCCTGATTAACACACATTGTCAGTGTTAGTGCTGACTAATTCTCCCTTTTGTTAAGGAAAAACTCATGAGCAGCACAACTCATTTCACATACGTGAAGGAGGTTTGGGAGACTTTGATGAATTACACATGAGCATTTAATGAATGCTCAATCGAGGAGACAATTAAGCAGGCAGTACAGTTTAACCATGATGTGTTATTGTGCAGTGCTGTCCCAACTCTCTGAAGTTCCTGTGTATTTAAACTCATTCTGAAGGCATTACGTTTAGCTGTGCTCATATTATGCTTTTTGGCTTTTTCACTTCCCTTTGTTGTGTTACATATCTTTTTTGTGCATGTTATAGGTTTACAAAGTGAAAAAGCCGAAAGTCCACCCCAAAGGGACTTACCATCTCCAACAGACAACACTGTTCACAAACTGCTCCAAACAGCTCTATTGTAGTCCAGCCTTTACTTCAGAGACAAACGTGCGTCATTTGGCGTCACTTTGTAACACACGGTATAGCTTGCCTAGCTGCTAGCGTGGCACGCCCTCAAACCAAGCTAGTTAGAGGCCTGAAGAGTTCAGACAGTTGTATCGCCATGTCCAGGAGACAGTTCAGAATTAAAACGTTACGTATGAAAGACTATGAAAGATTTGTTTACATTTAAATAACTTACCACTCTGAAACGTCTTGCTCCAGTTGTCAAGTTGTTCTGCCTGTGTTTCAGGACCAGACTTGTGGGTTTGTTTTAGATCACACTAGCTTGCTTGTCAGGGCCCGCCTCTGCTCTGCTTCTGACTGGCTGGTAGTCCAGTTACATAAGTACTGCCAGAGACAGTTTAGAACCAAGGGGGTAAGCTTCTCCTCGCACCGCAAACCTCCTATGGCGCCATTTTGATGCTAATAAGCCATCACCTCCCGTTAGCATCCCATTGACTGCCATTCATTTTGGCGCCACTTTGACAGAGAATAACTTTACATCTGAAGCGTTGAAAGACTCTATTTGTCCACTGTTTATTTCTAAAGAAACACGACAATATATAAAAGGCTCCATTATATTGTACTTCATGTTATGGCTCTGTAGCAGACGTTTTTGTAAAAATAGGCTAACGATTGTGTCATAACCACGCGACTTACTGTCGCACAGTAGAGGAATTACCGTATAGTACAGGAGAAGCTCGCAGGCAGTTTAGACTTACTGTTAGCTGTTGCTAGTTAACATCTTTGATGCAAGCATCGCCAATGCTATGAAACGGTACACACTTCTTTGATGTTAACTAGCATTTTAGTTAGCAATAATTAGCCTGTGCCTATGTTATCTCCTTACATATACCTACGCTCTCCGTCTCTTCAATATTTCGGAATGATTGAGATTTCTCTTGGAACAGCTACCAGAAGACTTACAACTTTCAGACACGTTGCTCACGGCACATTTACGTCGTCTCTCTCAGTTTGAGGCTGCGCAGTAACGCTCAGCCATCACCAGAAAAGTGCTTCTAATGGCCTTCACTGGTCTCCGTCCAGAGCAACGGGGCCTGTTGGTCCACTCTTATATACAGTCTATGTTTAGAACCGAGACGCCCCAACTCGAGCTAGTTTCCTGTATCTGTGTCACATGGGCTCCGCCACTACCACGCCTCTTTAGGAGACTAGCGGCAGGTCTGAGTGTATTGATTCCAATGGGAGAAATGAACGTGAACACAGATTGTGAGCGATCCTTTCACCCCATAGTCACCAAAGTAGATATTGGACCCATTTCTCACAAGCCACATATCCCCAGAACATTCTGACACTAAAACATTAGCTTAAACATTTTTCAGATGGACACATCAGGAGAAAATAAACTTTGTTTGAGGTTTGAAGTTTCTGTCTCAGGACCAATGTCTCACGAGATCTGGCAACACAGAGAAGCTAACGTCAGCTAACGTTCATGATCTAACGTTACGAAAAGAAAATATTAATAAATTATTCAAATATAATTTTTCATTCATCCACATGACGTTCACTACACGTTCAAACGAGGCCACGCCTCTTTAGGAGACAGGAAGTGTGTACCGTTTCATAGCATTGGCGATGCTTGAAATGCTAGTATAAAGGATCTTTGGTACTGCGCATGTGCGACTCCCAACAAAAATGGAATAGAAGTGTGAGGCCTCACTCTGTAGCTAAAACGGAGAACTCAACACACAGGGTGAAAAGAGGAGCTGCAGCAATGTGCAGTACAACAAATATATGGTGTTTTTTGAAAATTTGAACCATGTAAACCTATTCTGGTACAACCTCTAAATACAATTATGAACCTGAAAATGAGCATAATATGAGGTCTTTAAGGTAAACAAAGATATTGCAGGCGCCTAAACACAAATGCTAAAGACTTAGTTCAGCCCCTCTCTCTCTGGGAAGTATGCTAAAGTGTGGCAGGCCCACTGAACTCCAAAAAGAGACAGTCCTGCAACAAAACATCCCCTTATCAAGTATCAAAATTGATGCAGCAGGACCAGAGATATAATCTTTAATCTATACATCACTCTTCCTTTTTGAAATCTGGCGCCTACATTACCCACAATGCACCTCAACAGAAAAAACGGCCCTGTCATTTCCAACACACCAGCCCTATTTTTGTCAATAACCTAGCTTGGACATCAAAATCAAAATTAACCAAAAACATATTATCAGTAGTGGCCCATAGGGGGGCGGCCCTTCTGGAATTTGCCCAAATTCTAGATGGCCAGTCCGTCACTGCTGTGGAGTAAGGTCTAGCTACACCACACATACATCCTACATACATACAAAGGAGAAAAAAAACGCTCTGTGTTGTTTGCATTTCTTTAAACCAATCACAATTGTCCTTAGCGGCGCTAAGCTCTGAATACAGATACGGCGGCTCTGCTAAATAGTCTCGGGAGAAGGAACTTGTTTTGGTGGAACATCCCGCAAAAGTAAAGCGCCACATACAATATTAAATGAAGTGAACTGTTCACACAATACAGTAACGTGAGCTATTTACATTAGCTGGATACATGGTTAAACCTCATTGGCTCTTACCAGTGTATCGCCGTGTGTACTTTGTCCACAGCAATCCCGCCAATAGGTCCCAAAACATCCCAGTTAGAGAGGAAATACCGCCAACATATTCTTTGTAAATATTTACAATCATTCCCTGAAAGAACCAAGCAGGCCTGCCTTGTTGCACGATCCAAATTTTCCTCAAAAGTTGCCATTTTCAGCGTGTAGCTTGTTAGCTCAAAGTTTATTGTTGTTTCCCGAAGCGAAGGGATTTTGAGAACGGCAACACACAGAGAGCGGAAGGTGAGGGAGCCACGCACCGGATGGTAGGCAATTATCCTGGAAATGTACTTCTGTTAATCCAGACTAAAGCTACTCTGAAAATGTAGTTAAAAGAGTACTCGTTGTCAGACTCATGATGGACAAAAAGTCATCAACATTTATGCAGCAGAACCAGATATATTATCTTTTTTAATATTCCTCTTACTGTACTTGTCAAAATCTGGTGCTTACATTACCCACAATGCACCTCACTTAAATAAAAAAATCTTTACTAACTGGATATCTGTAAGTATTTATTTATATGTGAGATATTAGATGTATAAATACACTGCTTTGTAAATCCATGTTGTGTTTCTTTGCAGAACTATGTGACGTGTGCTTTGGGGATCCATTTCGTTGGCTATGTGATGATGTGCTTTGGAGCCACTAACTCTCTTTGCTCCTTTCTCTTTGGAAGACTCGCTCGGTACACAGGGAGAGCAGCACTCTTCTTCCTGGGTAAATAGCCTAATAAAGCATTGACTTTGCCATCCTCACACATTTGTGGTTAAGAAGAGAGTAGTATTCAGATGTGTCAGAAAAACAGCCCTGTTTTCAGCTTTGTGACGATGCATTTACCAGCTGATCCAAGAGGCTTTTTAAAGACTTTATTTAGCTTAAAGCTACATTGTGTAAGAATTTCTCCCATCTAGCGGTGAAATTGTATATGACAACCAACTGAATATTACTTTCTAGCCCTTCCTCCTATGGTGGCCGAACCCAAAATTAGGTCTCTCCATCGTTTACACGCAGCTGTTCTAGCCACTCCAATATTAACTTTGGTCTTGTGGCTTTGCCTGTCGCGTTGTCGTTTTAATTCTCTTTTTCGCTTCCCTGGCGAGTAATCTCCCCCTTGCATTCGTCACAGTGCCAATAGGTGTAAGAGGGCTAATGTATTGTAAAAATGGAGGCGCTACATGGCTGCCGTCATTCAAGCGAGTCCCTCGTATGTATTCTGAATGATTCTGAATGTCAGATTCTACGCTTACGAGAATACTTTGATTAGTTGGTGGAAGTAATTACACATGAATGAGTACATATTTGTGAAAGAACAAAGGGAGTTTTGCTAAGAATCAGGTCAAACAATTACACAATGTAGGTTTAAGAAGTAGGAGAATTTTCTCAACACATAAAGGAACACTTCATCCTTCAGTTTGTCACAAACATTCAACATCAACACGTGGAGATACATGTTTTTTACTGGACAGGAAGGGGATGACAACGTATAGTCTGTAAAGTAACTAAAGCTGTCAGACAGATGTAGTGGAATAAAAAGTACAATAATTACCTCTGAGATGCAGTGGAGTAGAAGTATAAAGATTCATAAAATGTATCTCAAATTTATACGTAAGTACTTGATTAAGTATACTTAGTTACATTCCACCACTGCTTTTATACATATAATTATACAGTAAATAGGAACTAAACATTACATGTACTGTGTGGAAAACGTGATGTAAATGAACTGCTGACATTCACATATCTGTCTATTTTCAGCTGCACTGACCAATTTTGCCTGTATCATGGCTCTTTTGTTCTGGAGGCCTCATCCTGACGAGCTGCCTGTCTTCTTTGTGTTTCCTGCTCTGTGGGGGATGGCAGACGCTATCTGGCAAACTCAGACCAACGGTAAGAAACTCCCATCAGTCTTGAACTGTATAATGACTAAGCACATTCATTCTCCCCGGAGGATGAACCATTTTTTTCATTTTTGGTCCCTCAATAAGCTTCCCTCTTGCCTCACCACTTGTAAAGCAAAATCATCTGTATTTTGTTTGTTCTATCAACACATTTGTCTTTAAATTTCTTACTTTCTGTCCTGCAGCTCTTTACGGCATCCTCTTCCCCCGGCACAAAGAGGCAGCATTTGCCAACTATCGTATGTGGGAGTCACTCGGATTCGTTATCGCCTTCGCCTACAGCACCTTCATATGCCTGGAGTATAAACTGTACATCCTGCTGAGCGTTCTGCTGCTCACCGTCGTCACATACCCCATAGTGGAGTACTACGAATACAAGAATCCCACACTGCCCGTTCACGAGGGGACCTACCTAAGGCACAAGGAAACTATTCAAACACATGACAAAAATATCATTTGTCAGACAGAAATGTAGAGACTAAATTTCAAATGTTTTGCTTGTTTTTTACATCCTGGTCTGGCCATTAAGTTGCCAATAAAGTGTCTAAAACTGATGCCAAAATGTTCAAATTACTGACTACTGAATAAACTCAAAAGCATGTAATGAGAATGGTGGAACTTCAATCAGAAACTTGTCCACTTGTGTTGATCTCTTACTGGCAACCAGTCAAAACTGCACACTGACAATGCTGGAACTATAATACTGCGTATTTGACTCAACGATGAGTCTTTCTAGCTTTTTTTGGGTGGACTATTTTGTATTGTTTGCATTTATCTGATCCCTGTGAAGCTTGTGTTTTATCTACAGGTAATATGTAGGTTAAATACAGATGATGTCCTAAGTAAATGTCGAGCTATTTGTCCTGACCAACAATCTTATCCGCCCCGATTAAATTTCCTTTTTGTGTGTGTTAAAAGCAGTTGTATATTGATGTGTGCAATTATCAAACCAACAGATTTTCTATAAATATTACTCTACTGTAACAAAAAAATTGAAGAGTTGAATAATGCAAAATAAATTTCAAGTTTTGTGTCAAAATGCTATAGAATTCATTACATGGTACCTCAAAATTGTACTTCAGTACAATATTTGTGTAAATGTACTTTGTTACTTTCCACCACTCCAGCTTTTTCTGGACAAAGACATTCAACACATTTTCATATTTCTGCTTTTTGGCTCTCAAAATGTTAAGACTTTATTCTGGAAATCAGTTTCACTTAAATCGACTTGTTCCGTCTTGTAATCTTATAATTAAAACTGTAATACCTCAGGTTATAACTACGTTATTAAGGATCTAGACTAAGCTTTGGCGTTTTCCCCTCTGTAATCCTTTCTTTTGCATTAAAGTGCACCTATTATATAGCATTTTCAGGTTCATACTTGTATTTAGTGATTCTACTAGAACATGTTCACATGCTTTAATGTATAAAAAAACACTTTATTTTAGTCATACTGCCCATGGCTGCTGCACCTGTAGCCACCCTCTGTATGAGATGCTCTGTAGGAGCGCCTGTCTCTTTAAGCCCCCCCTCCTGAAAAAGCCCAGTCTGCTCTGACTGGTCAGTGCATGTCAGCGAGTCTCTGATTCTCCGCTGTGTTGTTTCACTCTGGAGCCTGAGACTGAATGCAACAGAGTATATGGCAGGACTTTCTACTTTGAAAAATCACCAATAAAGGCTTCTAAACCAAATACTAAACCACCGGACATTTCCCAGCAGTAATGTGACCAGAAATTGGGGAGAAATGACCAACATTGGCCGACAAGATTACAGCTGTCTTGCGTTAGCACCATAGACTGTTAATATTTTAGTCAATGGTTAGCACGCAGCTTCTGTTGTTAGCAGTGGACACTAATAGAATATAGCAGCACTTTCTACCATCACAAATCGCAGATAAAGGCTTTAAATGTTAAAAAAAACACTCCAGTCTTGCCTGCCTGGAGCAGATGACCAACCATAGAAGACCATCGGCTGCGCTGCGTGTCGGCTCCGTGCTCCGCCGTCCTTCTATACCCACCAGATCCGGATTTGTTGCGGAACGGCTGCAGTCATCAGTTTGTTTCCAACCAGAGGAGGGGAAACAACTCTGTGCTGACTTCAGGCCTGTCTCCGCCCATTATGACGTTTTCAAGGTGTAGTGCAGGGAAATATGATCCGCCGTGAGCACGGTGTATTTTATTTTGAAAGTTAACCGGATGTTTTATTTTGTTTCTGTGCTCGACTTCCTGTCCCGCACAATCTACCCTGTGCTGAATTGCTGCGGAGCTCTCCGGCATCCGTCAAAAATAGAAGCTCTGCGTATCTGCTCCGGAGGGCTGTGGATCGCCGGAGCTGGGACGGAGTCAGAACGCAGCCGTTCCGCAGTCAGTGAAAATACACACATTGACTTTAATGGAAACATATCGACTACGCCGCCATTCCGGAGCGGATCCGCAGCCGTTCTGCAGTTGGTGGAAATTGAGGGTTAGAGAGAGTAGAAAAACCAGAGCATTCAGAAGAATTGGAAATCTTTGGAAACGTTTTAGCTCACAGGGAATTCTCTGAAATACGTTTGCCTTATTATTTGAATGTTTTGGCCACGTTTAACATGGAAATCCAATACAGATATGACTGGAAATACGGAAAAGCATAATAGTTCCTCTTTAAACAGTTGATTCAGTGAGTCACGTAAAGTCCAAAATAAACAACACCGTTATCAGCAAACTTGTTGACGTCAACAGGTTAATAAAGAACATACAGGGACAACATACTGCATTTCAAATGGTGCTTTATTGCAATGTGTTGCATTCCCACATTCATAGATGTTATAGATTTGTTAGTCAAAGCATCATTTTGTCAAGGTTGGCATCCTCACCTTGGAAAAAAAAAAGCAAAAAAAAAAAAAGCAGAGGGATCAAATGCACGAGGTGTTTGTGTTTTGAGTGTAGTAGAGAAGTGTGTGTGTGTGTGTGTGTGTGTAAACTTGAGCAGCCACCAACATATGAATGAGCAAACCTCCAAATTTAGACTTCCAGTAGATGCAAATAAAGAGTTTTTGTAAATTGTCAAACAAAAAGGTTGTTTGTTTGTCTATCAGCCTACAGGGCTCTCACTCCCTGCAGGGACTGGACCCGGCCTGAGACTGATTGTCTACAACATTCCAAAGAAAAGGTAGATTTCTTTATATTCACGTTGCACACCTGAACAGGGGGTTGGGGGTTTTTAAAAGAGACAGAGAGAGAAAAAGAGAAAATATAACATGCATAAAATTCTCCCAGATGAACACTGTCACTCATATTGTCTTGTAATAGCTGCTCCGATGCCTCTTTTAAAAACAAACTTTACATGAGTGTAATATACAAAACTGGACAAAAATGAGTAAAATGTATAATATATATATTTATATATATATATATATATATATATACACATATATATTTATTTATATTAATTTGTACAAGGGAGAAAGTGGAACCTTGGTCATTTTTTCTCAAATTCTCCAGAGAAAGCATTACCGCCCCCAGAAAACAACACAAACTGGTGAGTTAATAACAAGCCTTCTTTTAAAGTCTCTGAACCATATCCACCTCACCCCCAATACGACAGCACTTACAATACTTAACTGATGCTGTTAAAATAGAGTAGTTAGTTTTGAACACCTGCATCAGGAATGAGTGGGAGTTAAAGGACTATGGAGAGTCTTAGCGGTGCACAAATACCAGTTTGGACCAATGACAAGTGAGAATGCTATATATTTTTGACTCGCTTCAGAAAAAAACACAAAAGCTTATCAAACTGTATCCTTTAATTTATGGAATTGAAGTCATGCGCCAATTGTTTTTGCTATGAATTTCAATGACACCAAACATAATTACCTACATCAGCCAAATTCCGCACCATATATTTGCCCAATCCTGCACAAAATATTGACACAGTCCTGTACCAGATATTGGCCCAATCCTGCATCAAATATTGTAAAAATTTCACACCAGATATTTGCCCAATCCTGCACAAAATATTGACACAGTCCTGTACCAGATATTGTCCAAATTTCGCACCAGATATTGGCTCAATCCTGCACCAAATATTGTCAAAATTTCACACCAAATATCTGCCCAATCCTGTACAAAATATTGGCCCAATCCTGCACCAATAATTGCCCGATCTGCACCATGCATTGGCCTGATTCTGGTATCATAAGCACACCACAACATATTCCACATTAGGCAGCACAGAAGTGTGACAAGACAAGCAAAACAGAGAAGACAAGCAACACGGTTAGTGTGTTGTCATTTATGTCAGTGCACAATTGTTGCTAGATAGCAGAGGTTAAGTCTCACACAGCCAGACTTTTACGAACAAAAAGCAAGTGTCCACCTTGGTTTAAGGAAAAACATGTTCAAAGCTGCGGCAAAGTGACTGCCGAGCGGCGGCGGCAGCTACAGAGCTAAATGTTGACGGTTTTTGAAACTGTTGTGAGCAGGAATGTTCTGAGAGTTCAAGCTGGAGGTTTTTTTAACAGTTTGCCAGGCGTCGGCTGACAGCGCAGAGAGGAGGGGAGGGGGGTGTCACCTGAAGAAGATTGGCATAGTATTTATACTGAGGATCAGTTGGTGTAGACAGAAAGAGACAGAGAGACATTACAAAGAAGATCAAGTGAGTACAATTTCTAGTCGTTGTTTGGATAATGGGTATCCACTACAGTCAAGCTCTTCATAAAGAACCTGAGCTATTCGTTAATTTTGTTGGTACATTCAGGGGACTTATTCTATCTCCAAATACTGATCTGATTGAGACAGTTTCTGATGGCCTTTTCACTCCCAAGTAAATCTGATATAAAGTGCAAAATTAGATTGTATTTGCAAATTCCTGGAATAATTTGATTAATCTACGTGTGTAAAAAAGTCATTTAAAATACAGTAAACTTTTTTTTTTATAAAGTTGAAAAAAGGTTTTAAAAAAAAACCCTGGGTTAACAAGGTTATTATTGTTAAACAGCAAAGGAGCAATCTTCACCGCAGAAAGTATATACACGAGGCACCTTAAGTTTGGTATAAAGTATTCAGTTAATGGAGAAAAAAAAAACAACCTTTCTTTTTCCAAGAAAGAGATTCAAAGCCGGGAGAGGTCATCAGATATCAACTAAATTCACTAGACTAACTGAAGGGGCTTTTTTTTTTTTTTAATCGTTTGTGTAAAGTAACTATGAATTCTTTGCCTATGAAATGAATGATTTAGTGTTGCTCCAGTGTTAATTCTACATACCCAAGTCAACGTTAGGAAATGCTTGTATCAGTAAGGTGCATAGCTATCGGTTGCAATGTTTTCTTTTCTTCCTGTAAACGAGTGATAGCACTTCAGGCACAAAAAAGACCTCATTGGCAAAGTTGAGACGTCTCCAAAGTGACCCGGGCCACTTCAAAAGGACAGATTGTGAACGAGCAAAAAAGACGAACACGCAAATCAAACAGCAGCAGAATGTTGCCGTGTGAGAAATCCAAATGAATAAAAAAAAAGGGGGCCGCTACATTGTATCTTGTCCAGTGATGATGAGGTTTTTGCATATGATATCCATCAAACATCTTGAAGCTTTGGTCATTTACTATTGACAAATGCAACAACAAGAAAAAGGCTACATCAGTCAGACAGTTAGAAGAAAAATCTAAGAAACAGCCCACTCATATACACACAACAACCAGGCAATGCTTCTCCATAAAACCAAGGCTCCACTCTCCCAGATCTGCTTAAACTTTTGACGACAGAGAAAATTAAATAATATGGCCTTTTTTTTTTTAAATTAACCCGTACAAAAAGCCAGTCCACACTGCTTCTCTCTCAGTAAAATCACATTCAGCAGTCGCTAAACCATTCTCTGGCATAGTTATCTGAAACACCCACAGGTACTGTGCAGGGTCTAAAGAGTAAAAAGAAGAAAAGAATCAAACCAGGACATCTTCCACTTTTCCATCTTAGAGAACACCAGATATACAGTATTAATCACTTGCACACAAACATACGCACTCACTGATAGTCATATACATACATACATTGTCAGAAAAATAAAAAAGTAGAAAATCAAAACATAAAATCAAAACATGACGGAGGCGAGTAGTTTTTTTTCTTTTCGTTTTGTTTTTTACCACAAACTCGGAGCACTACTTTTTTGTTGATTCTGAACAAATACATATTCACATTTTTCTGTTATATACATAATGTTATCATCTCGAAACCAATGTTATAAAAGAACCTTGTACCTGTTAATTGTAGTGAGGAAGGAGGGACTGTCGCTTTCCATTGAATGGCTGGTTCATTAAAAAAAAAAAAAAGTACACTGGTTGTATTTGGCATCTTTTGATAAGCTGACAGCTGCTGTTTCTGCAGTTAACAGAGTTGTAGAGGAAACCGTTTCCATAGGAATGCCTACTCCACGCAGAAAAGTGAAAGAAAGGAGAAAGGGGGGAGGGGTATCAATACTGTATGTGTGATATCATCCGAGCAGATGAACAAGAGGAGGCTGAGACTGCCAGAATCCTTCCCAAAAAAAAATTAATAATAATACATTCTTCCACTTTGTGCAGCTTCGGTCTCTTCTGAGTGTTTTACATTGATCAAACAGTGGCGCAGGAGTGTCTGTCTGGTGAATTCACACTGTGAGTAACATGATCCGGACATTTTCTCGAAAACATAAGAAGGCAACATGGATGAGGTTTTGGTTGCTCAAGAAGCTCGACATCCAACTGCAAATTTCTGAGCTTCCTCGTTCCCTGACTTTCTCTTTCTTTGTGAACAAGCGTTGCCTCGTAAGTGCAAAATAATAAAAAAAAAAAATGGACAAGAATCTAAGTGCAGTTTTAACCCCTTAAATGCATTGATGGCTTTGTGGCAGTTCTCAACCTTAAAGGTGCAGTAGGTAAGACTTAGAAAATTAACTTTCTGTCATATTTGCTGAAACTGACCCTATGTTCCAGTAGGACTACATGAAGCAAGTAATTTAAAAAAAGAAACCTGGCTCCTCTGGCTCCACCTACAGCCTGTAGTGCGATTTGCAAAAATCCACCGCTCCCTGTTCAGATGCACCAATCAGGGCCAGTGGGGGTGTCTAACTGCGTGTCAATCACTGCTCAGGCACAATGGGACTGAGAAGTTGTTGATGTTCAAATTTTTTGGCTAAATCCTGCATCTTCGCAATCCTACCTACAGCACCTTTAACTCTATCCTTGCTTTTGGAGTCTGCCTCCTACTCCTGAAAAGGAGGTACAAGTGCAACATCATCAGAGACCAAAAGTGAAATGGAAACCGCGTCTAAAACGGGGTTAACTTGTATAAAGTAAACTGCAGGTAGGGTAAAAGTTTACTACTGCATTACTGCTACTGTTTTTGTTTTTTTGGGGTGTCCACAGTGCCAAGTGTAGAAATGGAAAAGTCTCAGTTTGGAGGTAGAGGGGAAGTTTGAATCTGAGACACATACATAAACCCGCAGGTTGACGTGGAGGTCAAAGGAAAGAGCAGCACAAATCTTAAAAAATGATCAGCTGATGGTTATCTCAGGGAAGCTGGAGTCAGAGAATTTAATGCTTTTCTCCGTTTTATATCATTTTAATTTGGCTCTGGGAAACTGTGGACTTTTCTTTTAACTAGTTTTCAGATATTTTACAGAAATAACCAACAGATTAACCGATAATATGAATTGTTGGCTGCAGCACTTAACCTTTAAAGAATACATATTGTCTCTTTGTTTCTTGTTAACTTAAGTGCTTGGTAGCCTGTATTGTTGAATCAAAACGATGTAACATTTCCAGAAGGTTAAACGTTAAGCAGGTAAAGCCGGAAAAAAAAAAATTCTGATCAAACAGGCTGCTCACAGTGTGAAAACATGGTCAAAAGGAAAGATTATCAGATAGAAGCACTGTCTGATAAAACAATGAGGTAATAAAAAGATTTTCTACTGATGGTTTCTAATAAATATACACACAGAAAAATAGAAAAACATAAAATAAAAACACATCTCAGAAAGTCTCTGTAAATCAGAATCTGTTTGAGTCCAGAGGGCAGAGTTTCCTGCATTTAGATAAGGATTAAAGATGGCGACTGCTCCTGGGCCTCTGTTTGGATAAACAGTGCGTGGATCTGCACATGAACGTGTCCAAATACACACCTTCCAGCTGAGCACAAAGTGGTTCTCACATCGACAACATCGGAGGAGTTGGTGGGTGGAATGTTGACCTTGCATACTATCCCTCAATATCTGTTGCATACAGTAAAGTATCTCTGTAAAAAAAAAAAAATATAATAATTTAAAAACACAGTACACAGGAAAGCCCTATTCCACTGAAGTAGCATCCGACTGTAATGTTGTTGACCTAATGTGAGTTAATGATGAGTTAAGTAATTGCATTTACAGAAGGGGTGATGAATGGTCCTAATATCTGGATGTGAGGGCTGCGCGCCCCCCCCCCCCCAAATACGCGTTATTAAGGATCCCACGCAACTTATAGGCAAGTCCCGCCACACAAAACAGCCCGATTAGTTGGGGTTAGGCAATGACCTTGAGTAGTTAAAGTGCCCATATTATGAAAAAATCACTTTTTCTGGGATTTGGGGTGTTATTTTGTGTCTCTGGTGCTTCCACACGCATACAAACTTGGAGAAAAAAAAACATCCATGCTGTTTTGAGTGAGATACGGGTTTCTGAATGTGTCCTGCCTTCAGTCTCCGGGTGAGCTGGTCAAAATCTGTACGGCTTTCTACGTCACTAGCCGAAACGAGGTGGCTAACTGTAGCATGCTAACGCTAGCATGCTAGCTCGTTCTGAATGGCAAAACACTGCTACAACACACACTAGTTCACCATAATCTACAAAAGAACTACTTACATGTCCCTGTTCTGCAGGTATTCCACGCAAAGTTGGAAGTGGGCCCTCATTTAGAAGAAGTCTCCCAGCTAATCCTGCCTTGTACTACTGATCTTACCTAGCTACTGCGCATGTGCGACTGCCAACAAAGATGTTACAGCAGTGAGAGGTCTCACTCTGTAGCTAAAACAGAGACCTGAACACAGGGTGAAAAGAGGAGCTGCAGCAATGTGCAGTACAACAAAAATATGGTGTTTTTTGAAAATTAAACCATGTAAACCTATTCTGGTACAACCTCAAAATACAATTATGAACCTGAAAATGAGCATAATATGGTCACTTTAAGGTTAGGATAGCCGACTAGTCAGGGAAAAGGACCTGAACAAATCGGGTTCTGTTACCTTGAGTAAGGTCTTACCTAGAAGTTGCGTGGGTTCCATAATAACGCCCCAAAAACACCTCTCAACAGATTCCACCACTGTCTCCAAGTTTCCATGACACAAGGAAGATTTAAAAAAAAAGAAAAAAAGAGAAGAGAAACAATGAACCAAGAACAAGGATAAGTCCAATCAGGGAACGTCTGACATTGTGCTGGAGTAGAGACGTGGCAGATTTGACAGAAGAAGACCTTTGTGGTCGTTACAAATCACAGCATATTCCCGAATAATTCCATAATTCCTGTGTACAAAAGGGCTCAAGAGACTGACACAAAATGTGTGGGACTTCAGTTCTTATAACATCCTATACTTCAAACCTTTGGGTATCGCGTGTCAGATACTTCTTACGCCCAATATCCAGATCATAACTTTATCTTTACATTAATTTAGTCATGGAAAGAATATTTAGAGGCAACGTCTCGGCAGGGTTTTTCCTTTTTTTCTAACTTCCAGGTAAAGTGTGCACGTCTTTTTTTTCTGATTTAACAGAGGTCTGTCATCGCTGAGAGAGAAAGTGTCTGACTTAGCAACAGTAGTCAACAGAAAACTGTGTGTGTGTGTTTACCCAGCGGAGCAAAGTTTTCATCAGAGAAAGGTGGAGGGAGAAGAGGGTTGAATCCCAAAAAAAAAAAAAAAGAGGAACGCTGATAAAAAAAAAAAATATGCAGGAAAACATAAAAAGAACATTTTTTTTTTTTTTTTTTTTGTGACTCAACCCATCCTGTTTTGATTCAATTTCATGACAGCTTCAAATGAATTATCCATCACATCTTTGTTAGGAACTTCTATTACTAAAGCCTCTACTTAAATGTCAATATATAGGAACAATACCCCAAAATCGCTGTTTGCTGCGACAACGGGCACATAAGGCGATGCGGATCAGTACCGTTAGCATCGCCAATGGTCACGTCATCCCAGCAAAGAACACGGTTTGAGGTATTATTCTTCTTGTTTGTTTTTTTTATACAAAGGTTACGGAAAAGTTGTCTTGAAAGTATAAAAAAAAAGAGGATATAAGCAAGAGAACTAGTTCCCTGGTTACCACAAGAGAAAAGCGAAGCAATCAAACCCAGTTTTTTTCTTTTCTTCGGAAAGTAGTGTAGCTTCTTGTAGCGCTGAATGGGATGCCGAAGGGAGCGTAGCTATATTTCATGATCAATTGCTTCAGAAAATTTTCTTTTCACATTTCAGAAGATGGAATAACCTCCTCCACTGCAACATGTAGGGGGGTTACAATATCATGATGCCAAGAGTAATCTCAAAAAACCATGAGCTGACATTATTACAATTTTTAAAAATGGACCGAACCGACCTGGATCGAATCACATTATACATAGTTTTGCTGTTCTGAGTAATCAATTAATTACACTTATTTTTTTGTTTGTTAAAGGAAAGCAGTTACAAGAGAAGAGTGAGCTCATCCCCAAGTCTTTGTCCTTCTCTACTGTACAATACTAAGCGCCTGCATGGTGCACATGGCAAACAACACTGATAGGCCAAGAGATAACACGAAAGATACACAGAGAGAGAGAGAGAGAGAGAGAGAGAGAGAGAGAGAGAGAGAGAAATAACCCAACAGGGTTCTGTATTCACAGCTGCTGAGGTGATGGGTAAAATGTGACAGACATACAGTTAAATAATTCAAGGGGTTGGGGGAGAAAGAAGACATATTAAGTTCCAAACTGAGCAGCATTCCGTCTGTCTCCCATCCATCCATCCATCCATCCATCCATCCATCAATCAATCCATCCAATCCATTCTGGCTGTTGTCAAAGGTTGTTCTGATGATCATGAAGATGATGATGATAATGATGATGATGACGGTGAGAGCAGAAGATTTTAAACAAAACAATTCAACCAAAAAAAAAAAACGAAAACGTAATAGATTAATATGTAGAAGAAGAAGAAGAAGAAGAAGAAGAAGAAGAAGAAGAAGAAGAAGCAGAGCTTGGGAAAAACTCAAACTTCCACCAGGCACTGTAGCTGATAGAGAGAGACAGTCACAGAACCAGCTGATACTGAGCTTCTATCCCACAATGCCACAGAGGTCTGAAACCTTAACATTCCCACATCGCTGAGAGACAGGTAGAGAAAAAAAACAAAAAAAAAACAAAACAAAAATAAAAAGCCAGAAGTGCTGCTGTGTGGGATACTCCCACACTTAAAATGATGAGCTCAGCTGTAAGCTGCAACTCATGCTCCCAAGATGCACTGCTGCTGCGACGGCCTGACAGAAACCGTCCCCATCACAAAAACAAAACGGAGGAAACAAAAGAGAGGCCGGCCCTGATTTGACAGTGACGACAACTTGGCAAATCTACAATGATGTCGCAGCTGTTTTTTCTTGGGTCAGGAAGCAGGAAGTAGGTCACCAAGGAATGAGCAGCAAGACAACACTGCCTTTAATAGGCTGAGGCAGACAGACAGGTTGTCAGACAGATTAGACAGGCAGGTTTAAATACACTGCTGCTCCTTCTGACTTGAGTCTTTTCTTAAAAGTACTGGGCGTCTAAAACAACCAGCCCCCTGGAATCCCCGCGCGCACAGAAGTGGTCAGGCTGTGTAGCTCCACCGACAGCCGGACCTCTCTGAGCCTACTCCGCGGTCGTCCAAACATCCATCCTTCCATCCAAAAGGTGAGACAGAGACAGCAATGGGTCCGGTGCACCGACCTCCGAGGAGGAGGCGTAGAAGTGAGAAGTAGAGGGAGTAGGAGAGCTGAAGGGGAGTTGCGAGAGTTGTCACTCGGTGAGCAGCTGCTGGAGGAGGCTCTTCTGCTGGGCCTGGTTGTTCTGGGAGCCCTGCGCTCCGGGGCCCTTCTGGGAGGCCGTGGCTCCGATGGAGCCCTGGTTCAGGTAGGAGTCGCTGCCAACCACGTTCACTGTGCACTGCACGTCCGCGAACACCTGAACCTGCTGCACCTGCGGAAACAGAAGCAACAACGAGAGTGAGTGCTTTCTGGTGAACCAACTATGTAATGCTGTTTTTTTTTTTTATTTTTTTTTTTACCTCAAACATATATTCAAGTCTATAATTCATGTACTGCATTTTACTACTAGATATACTAATATATCTGTCATATGCCAATAATATAGGCCATGCTGATGTATTGGTTACCTTTGTTTTATTGGAGACTGGGTATTTGCAGGTTTCAAAAACTAAACTTGTAACAACAAATATTTGGGCTTGTTATTAGTAAAACTCTCTATCTTTGTTGCTAAATGGTCATTGCAGGAGAACTTCTTAAAATGTTCTAGTTTTATATTGATCTTATATACACAACAAAGTCAAAAGATGAACCCCACCACTGGTGGTCTTCACAACTGTGAGTGCTCAATCAATAACCGAATAGTGGGTGAATTCATATTATAATGTTGTATAATTAAAGTATATTTATCTGAATTTCTGTACTGCAATTTACTACTAGATATACAAATATATTTGTCATATGCCAATAATATAGGCCATGCTGATGTACTGGTTACCTTTGTTTCAAAAACTAAACTTGTAACAACAAATAGACTACTTTCGCTATCAAATTTAAAGAAACAAATCTGCTAAAAACCAGCCAGTCCTTCACAATTACATAAGGTAGTGACAGTATGGACAGCAAAAAAAAAAGAAGGTTTTAGTGACATAAAATCCAATTTGTGCTATCATATTGCACATAAATAAAATCCTGTATTAACTTGACAAAAACAGAGAAGTCACAACAATCTAAAGTGTGTAACACACCCCACATTACACACAATTGTCTTTACTAAACAAGCAACAGATGCCGCCACGATGATGTCATTTCCAATAAAACAGATAAATGCACCTCAAAGTCTGGTGGATTGAAGGGTTAAGTGGATGATGGACAGAAAACACCAGACAGCAACCCATTAAGACAATCAAAGTCCTGGAGCTTCACAGTCACTAACCTGCTGGTCGCTGCACACTGAACCGACGTTACTGAGGTTACTGTTGCTCATGCCAACCGGCTGCCCCATGTGAGGTAATGAGCCGACACTAGCCGAGCCCCCGGCCATGGCGACGGTGATGCTCATGTTGTTGTAAACCCCCTGCTGGCCAAAAGCCGGCCCTGCACTCTGTCCTGACTGACTGAACAGGCTGCAGGAAACAGACACAAGAAGACGGCATATTACACATGAGGTAGGGCGGAACCATTAATCGCTTTTTATAAATGGAAATTGAGATTTGAAAGAACGCAATTGGCTAATCGTGGACACCACGATTAATTGAATGTTTGGTGTAACATCCTCTTTCTCTTTTTATAATAATATTTACTGATAATTGTTTAAGATAGATGCTGGAATAATGTTACATATCACAGATTGTTTACAAAAATGTCCTATTTTCAGTGGGTTTTTCATTTATTTTGTATTCCTTTATTTAACATGGTGGTAGACGGTGCAAAATGTAGATGCTGCTATTAAACTGAGGCGTATCAGAAATGTCTGTTTACAGTAAAGCACTGATATTTTTTATTAGAATTGTTTTTGTATTATTATAACTTTTGTGATAAATGTTCTGTGTTTGATTGTTCAATGTTCCATGCTTAGTGAAAGAATAACACTTATTGCTGGCAATTCATATCCATGTTCTCATCCTTGCACAAGAATAAAGAGCATGATGGTGTCTTATGTTATAATGCTCCATGAAATGTTGTATCTGTTACACAGTGAATATTGAACTATAGCTAAACTTTTTTTTTCTTCATTTGCGTAGCAAATCCCCAAAGCATTCAGTCCTAACATGAGGACATGTGAAAGTGTGTCATTTTAACAATCATAATCATTTAATAAACTCACAACAAGTGATTTTTTTTTTCTTACTTAATGTAATATTTGCATAAGCGTTACAAAATGGGTTATTATAGTAAACTAAAACAACAGAAAAACTAAAACTAAACTGAAACTAATTGCCAGGTTAAAAATAAATAAATAATAAAAATAAATAAAAATGAACATAAATC
Source organism: Sander lucioperca (assembly GCF_008315115.2). NCBI lineage: Eukaryota > Metazoa > Chordata > Actinopteri > Perciformes > Percidae > Sander > Sander lucioperca. The sequence goes on from NC_050191.1 coordinate 6,797,913, forward strand.
ATTTTAGTTTTTTTTAGCAATAATATAGCACCACTGGATAAAGAGAGACAGCATGGATTTCCATCAACACTCATTACATTGAAAGACAGAAATTGAACGGACTTGACATGAGATGGCGCTGCGCCGTAATTGCTTTACATCTGGACACTGAAGTAGCGCAAAGATTAAAAATCAAAGATCATGGCTATTCTCCAACCATGTATTTTGTATGTATATGTAGCTAAATACTTCTGAGACATTATGCCTGGCCCTAACAAAAACAAACTACTACTGTAAAACTAAATATATAAAAACTAAAACCAAACCTTTCTGAAAAACTGAAACTAAATTAAAACTAGCAAACGCACTGAAATTCAAAAGTCAACACTAAAACAAAACAAAAACTAATACTGTACTCTTCCTAACCTGTTGCTGCCCATGCCTGTCTGTTGCCAGCTCTTCATTTCTGGTGACTGGTAGCCAGGGGGCGGGGCCTGCTGAAGCAGAGGACTCTGGGAGGTGGAGCTTTGAGGTGACAACAACGGGCTGGTCGGGCTCATCTCAGACGGGAAAGCTGGGTCTTGCTGGGCGATAGCTTTAAAAGACGAAAAGTAGAAAAGTCAAACAATTAACTTGTTTTTTAGCAAATTATGACAAAAGGTGCAATGCAGGATTATGATGAGACACAACTGGCTATTTGGGCTTGTTTTTAGTAAAACTTCTCTCTATCTTTGTTGCTAAATGGTCATTGCAGGAGAACTTCTTACAATGTTCTAGTTTTATATTGATCTTATATACACAACAAAGTCAAAAGATGAACCCCACCACAGGTGGTCTTCACAACTGTGAGTACTGATCAATAACCGAATAGTGGGTGAATTCATATTATAATGTTGTAAAATTAAAGTATAATTATCTACAATAAAGAGTGTTAAAACAAACACATTCATTTGATATGAAAATGAATTCTCAGTCTGTGGTGGAGCCAGTTTGCTTAAACGCACCAGTCCCTCCAAACTGCTGAAACAGGCCCTGCTGCAATGAGGAGTTCACGGTGCTGCTGAACTGGCCCTGCACGCTGCCTATCAGCGCCTGGTTATTCAGGGGAACTCTGCCGGGCAGTTTGTTGTCCAGAGGGCTCCCGCTCATGGGGCCGAATTGACTTGGTGAGGTAGGGGATTTTCCCGTCAACGGAGGGTACCCTTGTGGAAAGTTGAACTGCTGCGGCTGTGGTTGCTGCTGCTGCTGCTGCTGTTGTTGAGGCGTTGTTGTGGGACCTTTTGGGACCCTGGCAGTTCCGATAGGCCCTACAGTTCCGGTCGGGGCCCCTGCCATGTTCTGTCTCATCAGCATGACTTTCTGCTGGAAAAGCTGGCGCTGGCGGTGCTGGATGCTGAAGAGTTCCCTTTGTCGCTGGGCCAGCATCTGGGCATTCAGCGGAGGCTGCTGAGAGATATGATGTAAAAAAAGAGCATGTTACAGAGCAAATATTTAAGTTAAAGGTATAGTAAGCAATACTGCACAAAGATTGATATTTGAACTCAACAGCCAAACAAATACAACCCCCCCTTCAGAAGCTCCGCCCCCCAGATTCACGGACAGATAACTACTGGCCGGCCGGCACATTCACGTGCTGCCCCCAATGTGTATTGGATTAACATCACTTACTATACCTTTAATGTACATGTTTCAGAGAGCCACATTTAAATTTAACTGCCTTAAAGCCAACACCAATGTAACACCAATTTGGCAACAGCGTTAAAGAGGAAAGATGTAACAAGAAAGTAATGCAATGCATGCAAACATATATCTTTAATAATTTAATTGATCTAATGATACAAAAAAACTAGGTTATTTGAGGTTGCATATTTACAGTACAAAAACTACAACGCTAACTTAGTTGCTTACTGCCTTTAAATTGAGCCATTTTCTCCTTCTAACTGAAACTGCATTAACTGCTTTTTGGCTACTTGGGCCAGCGCAACAAGATGTAAACGCAACATTGAAATCTTTTCAATATTATATTTTCTTTTTATCTTTCGAGTTGATAGGGTGAACTGTTAGCAAAAAAAAAAAAATCACTGCACATCCAGTAGATCCGGAGCAGCAATCAGCATTCATTTGGAGATGGTTTCTGGCCACCCGATGAATATGAAGTCATAAATATTTACTCTCTTAGCTCTGTTTTTAGGCCCTTATGACTCCTCAGGGAAATATCGGCCTTAGCTACTAAATGCTCCACTTAGTTCATCAGCTAGTCGCTTACTTAAAGCTTTTTTCTTTTGCTGAAAACAGCTACATGCTGCTGCTGGAATTGACACAAATGACAGCGGTGAACCAAAACTTCAAAATCAAAATCAAAATTGCAGCCTGTAAAAAAACAAAACAGCAAGCCAATGAAATGTACGTAAACAAATCATTTTGGTAGTCTTTCCGCCTCTGTGGGCAAACAGCAGAGCAACTGAGCCAAGCTTCAGTTGCTGCCACCGTGACTCACCTGTGAGGGCATTTGAGGTTGTTGAACCCCTTGACGAATCCCTATGTTCACATGCTGGGCGCCTCCAGGAAACGCATTCATGCCCGCCATCCTGTTCTGGAGCTGAGACAGAGAGGCAAAGAAAGAGACAAAATAAGCAGAGGTCAGACATGATAATAGAGTGAAGGTAGGGCAGGATTTATTAAGAAAGAAGAAATAAACCAGATCATCATTATTGGAGACAGAAAAGAAGACAGCGAGGGAGATGAGTTGAATATTAGTGACGATGAAGGAGAAGAAAGGGGTGAGTTCTGTTAAGAGGTTTTCAACTAAAATTTAGAATCTGAAATCAGAAGATTTGTTAGGATACGGACACAGAAAGTTACAAGTAAATACTTTGTTCTATTAATTACACCTTTGAAACGCTTGTCTTTGATAGTCAGGAGCAAGGAGTAAAGTGTGGATGGTATATGAAAGCACTGAGAGCACATAAAGTGTGAAAATAACTCAAAGGTGTTACTTTCTTTCACTCGTTGATGAATTGTAGATTGCTGTTGTAATAGCAGCCCTTGAATAGTGTGAATAAATTACAACTAATAAGAAATATGTCTCACTGCACACTTGTGACTGTACACTTTACAGAAATAGTTCACCCTGACAGTGATGTTGTAAAGGCATCACATCCAGCAACATCTTACTGCCCAAATGGAATATAGTCTGAAATGAAATACAATAATAAAGAAAAACCACCACCTCTGTGTCCTCACCTGCTGTGGGCCCTGCAGCCTCTGCTGCAGCTGCAGGCGCAGTTGGTTGGGTGGCAGCCTGATCTGAGGGCCAATCCCCTGTGGTCGCGTCATGCCTGGCCTCAGCCCGATGCCCGTCGTCCCGCCGGGGAAAGCCCCCCGGGGGGCTCCAAACCCAAGACCCTGTGTCCCCACCACCGTGGCCAGCTCTGGAGGAAACTGAGCTTGTGGAGCTGGTGTAAACTGGGAAAGGTAGGTGGGAAGTTTAGGGTCCATGGAACCTGGCGTGGCAGTGGGCTGCTGGGTTAGGAAGTTTTGGGGCAAAGGTTCAAAACAGCCGCCCTGGGAAGAGGCAGACAAAAATAGGATAGCGATATTAATGAGGTGTTTCTTTTTTATACATTTTTTTTTTTGGAATTATGTTGCTTCCATTTAAATGTGACGTACAGACTGTCTGACTGCCCTCTCCTTCCCTGGCTGTCTCTCTGTTTGTTACAATAAACAAAATGAAGCCGAAGAGCCAGTGACATACACATTCCATACTGTTAACTATGTTAACTATTTCTTCTCTTTACTTATATTTATTTGTTTATCTTTTTTGCCCTATCCCTTGCTGCTGTAACATTTCCCCGTTGTGGGATTAATAAGGAATTTTGAATCTTGAATTCTAAACAGGTTATATTCTGAGGCTAAGATAAAGTTGGAAATATGTGGTTAGAACAGCAGAACTGGAGTCAAGCTGTGTAAAATCACCTCCTGTTTTACTTGAAAGCAGTCCAGCAGGGCTTTTGCCAAATGCAGCTTAATGATGATTCACCGATGCTTAAAATTAAATATGTAGAGCCTTTCCTAACTGCTCACTACACTCTTTATACATTGTGCACATCTGCTGCCCAGCTCTCTTAAGTATTACAATCTTTGGTAACACTTTACTTGAAGGTATCTACATAAGAGTGACATGACACTGTCATGAACACATGACACTGTCATGACTCATGAACCCTAACCCTAACTTGACATGACAAAAACCGAATGACACTGTCTGACAGAAGCGTTATGTCATACACGTTTATGACTTGTTTATAATGTTTATGACACGTTAATGACAGTGTCATGTCACTCTTGTGTAGATACCTTCAAGTAAAGTGTTACCCAATCTTTTAATCACACACTTACCTGCACCAGTTTGTCAATACCCAGAGCCTTATCCAGCTCGGCCAGTTCACTCTCATCAGTCCCACTGAGGAAAGAGACGAGCTGCTCTAACAGAGCTTTCTCATCGTTCCGGCCCTCGGGTGTGGTCGGAGGGCCCAGCACTTCATCCAGCGAACATGGCACACACTGCCTGCTCACACAGAGAAACGCTGCACATTATCATCTGCAACACACTGGAGTGTCAGGGGGTATTATCCTACAACTTGAGAGTAGAACAATGATAGTTAAATGACAATCAGCCAATCAGCAGCATTATTAGATCTTGGAGATGAGATGATGAGATTTACTCCTTAGATATTGAAATTGAGTATTGACGGATGACGAGGCATTTTTCCGATACTCAATACTTTAGAGGCAATTCGGTCGGTGCCTAAAATGTATTGAATTCGGTACCCAGCCCTAGTATTGAGAGTACAGTAATGCTTACTCTTGCGGTGATGCCAAGGGAGCTTGTAAAGGTGTTCCAAGACCATCAAAGGACAAGGTGTCAGACAGAGCCAGAGGCTGAAACTGGGAGTCTCCCACATCCATCTTAGATAGGCCTTCAAAACACATTTTAACACCGTTTTATTACAATTAACACTGAAGAAAAATAAATACATTGACACTGAATTTGGACTCAAACTAATTTGATTCAACAATATAATTAAAGTCATGCACAGTATGCACACTTTGCTATATTCAGTGGTGTAATGTAACTAAGTACATTTACTCAAGTACTGTACTTAAGTACAAATTTGAGGTACTTTACTTGAGTCTTTTCTTTTCATGCTACTTTCTACTTTTACTCCACTACATTTATCTGACAGCTTTAGTTACTAGTTACTTTGCAAATTAAGATTTTTGCACACAAAACACATGTAGTTTATAAAATACGATGTTTTATTAGAAATTAAACTACCCAACAATGTACAGGCCTACAAGTGAAGCTGAAATGATTAGACGACTTTAAAGTTAAAACAGATCTTTCGGGATTGAGTACTTTTACTTTTAATACATTAAGTACATTTTCATTACATACTTTTACTTAGGAAATATTTTCAATGCAGGACTTTTACTTGTAACATAATATTTTTTACAGTATGGTATTAGTACTTTCACTTAAGTAAAGGATCGAAATACTTCCACCACTGACTATATTTAAACAAAAATTTAACATAATCTCAAAATCTTTTGATGCCGATTTTGTACCTCAATTCATTGATGCAGCATTGTGCTGCTCTATTCTACAGCATACTGCAAAGCTATATCACTTTTGAGCTCATACATGTAACAAAATACAGTCTCACCACACCCAATAGTGATATTGAGTATGGTCATTTATGTAAGAGCATTGAAACTTTTAACCTATAGAGGTCAGCTCAACAATGCTTTACTGCTACAGAAGATTTTGTGTCGAGTTACCACAAAACAGGGTTCCCACGGTCGTCATGAGATCATTTTACTGGGACATCTTAAGCACATTTTCAATGACTAACTGCAACCATTAAGGTGTGTGTATTATGTTTTCTAGCATACCAGTGCTTGAACTGAATGGGTTAATGTCTGCCTCTGGAAAGGGGCTGCTGTCCTGGGGGGTCTGGAAGATGTCTCCCTGTCCCTGGTTCTGTGTCTGGTTTGGAGTGGGGGGACTGCAGAAATCAAAGGATGACTGACTCTGGAGGCTGCAGCCGGAGGTCGGGCCGCCATCAGCGAGTCCTGGGAAACAAACACGAGCGCATAGAAACTCATTTAAAAACAACCTAATGCACAAACCTTTACCGTTTTAATATTGATACACAGACTCAAGACTGTTAGACTTCAGTGTTAAACTTTCCTGGTTCCATGTGCGGTCTGGTGATGCTGCAATGCCTCCCAAAAGCCACCAGGGGGCACACAGACTAACAATGTGTAAGTGAATAAATAAATGAATGAATAATTAAATAAATAGAGAGACCTCTGGATCACACTACTATACTGGATACTACCACTGATAATAATAATAATAATAATAGTAATAATAATAATAATAATAAAAGAATTATTTAAGAAAAACTAATTTTTTAGATCCTTTTTTTTTTACATGAAAATTGTTCATTACAGACACTAAAAAAATAAAAATATGTTGTTTTTTTTACAAACACTCAGCAGTCTGATTTACATATATACATCCCCCCCCGCTAGGTTGAAACTATACCTCTGTTCGGAGTGGCGGGAGGCTCTCTCTTCACATTGACGTTGCGGGGAGTGCCGGCCTCGCCGGGCTGGAGCTGAGTGGGTGACTGTAGTTTGAGCTGGGGGGAAGGGGAGTGGAGCTTGGGTGACGGCGATTGCAACTGGGAAAGGGACTGCGGCTGGGACAGGGGGGACTGGAGCTGAGGAAGCGGGGACTGGAGCTGAGGCAGGGAGGACTGGAGCTGAGCTGGGGGCTGCGAGGCTGGAGAGTGGAGTTGGGGGCCCCCTCCAGGGGTTGTTGAATCCTCGCTGCCGTGTTTGACCTCACCCGGGCCTCTCAGGCCAGGCAGCAGCTGGGTGAGAGGGTCCATGTCAACAGGGCCACCAGAGCTCTGAGGGCGTGAAATGGAGAGCGCAGCAGAAACAAACGAAAAAAGGGATAGAGATGAGAAAAAAGACAGAATGGAAGAATGAACGGTTTAATGGTGTGAAAGAGTAATATATTTAAGAATAACAGGCGGCAGAAAAGAGGGGGCAGCCGATCAGTGACAGAGAGATGGGGAGAGACAAAAGGTCAAAGGCCAGTGAGCTTCAAAGGCTGCAGCTGGTAGCTGAGCCTGCGATGGAGACAAAGTCCAAGAAAATAAACATTCAACGTGATTTACAATGGCTGTAAGGAAACTGCCAATGCTGGAGCAAAGCTCAATAGAGCAAAATTCCAGTGCTTAATTGTATTCTTTCTCACAGAGCGCCGGTGTGCATTTGAAAGCAACAGTGTCAGCCCTGAAGGAGGACGCTCATTTAAATTATTAGGCCATTAAACAGGCATGTGATTGGCAGAGGTCCAAAACGAAGGAAAATATATGGAGCATCCGCACTCACGCCACGCACAAAATTCCACCGCACCCTGATCATAAACCACTCTCATTTATCAAATTGTTTTTTTGTGCGTTTAACTGGTTGAACTTGCAAGAAGCAATCATTCTACCTCATTAGCACCGAACAGAGGGCTAAATATTAGGCTTTTTCATGTTTGTGGAGGGTAACTTCAACAAAATGTGAAGGTTTTGGACTTAAAACTATGAAATTTCACATCATTTTGGACCATTATTATTACAATTATAGGTAACGGCCCAAAATGTTGTACTGCTTTTGCAGGACGTGAACACTGTATCAATAAGTTCCAGCACCCTTGCCGTGCCTATAGGACGTATAACGGCAGGGAAAACCCTGCCAGGCGGTTTCTTAAAAGCCTTGAATCATCCGTCGTTCAGAACAACTGCAGCTGAAGTTAAGCGATTATCAACAGTTTTTTGATTTCCCCACAGGGGTCTTTGTTATGGGTGTGTGCTGGGTTGTACTATCAAAACAATCCGATTGGCTGGAGAGTTTGATGGTTCGTGGATAGAAGCCATCGCTCTCTCAGTTTTTTTTTTTTTTTACACCATCACAAATAAGACTGAATAGCAGGTAGGAAGTAATAGTTTGTGTGCTGATTAGTTATGTTTACTGTACAATTAGCCTTGTCTAAATGATTATTGCAAACACAAGCTTATTGTACCAGGATAATTGTTCAAATACTAGGACTAGTTTGAGTTATTACAGATCACCACTACATTGACAGCAACTGTACCGTGGAGTCTCGGCTGTCCCTGCGGCTGTCCCTGCGGCTGTCCCTGCAGTTCTCTCCGACGGGGCTTGATTTGGGGCTGATGCAAGCCGAGCTGCTGCAAACTCCTGCAGGTTTGGATGCACCTCCTGCTGCAACGGTAGAGCCTGTACAGGCTGCTCCCTCCACGCTGGCTCTCTTCTCCACTTTTACCCTAACCGTCTGCAGGGTGAGAGCAGATGGAGGTGGAAGGTCCCCCAAGTCCTTTAAAAACAAATTACATTTCCATTAGTATTTTCCATGGCGTCTTGGCTCAAGAGAACAAATAATACGGAGTTTACAGTGCGGATTTCAATGCTTGTGTATTATTTAGTAGAGATGTACATAATGATTCACATTGATCAAGGTCAAGTTTTGTGCCATGAAAACATTTTCATAATTAAAAAAAAAAAAACTCAAATAAACATTGATACATTTGTGGATTTCTTAATAATAAAAGAAAGTAACGAGTGCTAAATACAAATGAAATGCATCAAAAACTAAAGGCATGTAAAGGGCCTGTTTAATGGTCACCTTTTCGTCTGTGTCCAGGAGAAAACGGAGTAGTTGATGGTCCTGTGGCTCTCTGGAGCTGGACTTGGGAGGTGACGCGTTAAGAACTGGACTGGCAGGCAGCTCCCTCTTGACCTCAACATCTTGTTTGTTTAGTCCTTCCTCGGTGGTGGTGGTGGAGCCGTCGTTGGGACTGGTGTCCTGGAGCAGCCGGTGCAGGATCTTATGCCGTTCCGTTAGGGTGCTGTGAGAGGCAGGGCACTGAGGGACAGGAGGAGGGTTTGGTGGAAGAGGTGATGAGGTGCAGTGGATTCTGTTGTTGTTGGATTCAACTCCCGTCCCATTGCTATCCAGGAGCTGATTGAGTCTTGGGTTACCCAGCTGTGAGGCAGAAGGAAGGGGGGCTTTAACAGAGTCCTCTCCCCGTCCTTCTCCTCCCTCTGGCGGTTTAGCAGATGGAGGCCGAGTGGAGGAGCCGGTGGGTGTACTGGCTTGTCTCTGTAGGACAGGAGAGGACAGGGAGAAGGACCCCGTTGACCCACCGCTGGCGCCGCTACTACCATCGCCGCCAGACTGCTGCCTGCTGAGGCTGCCTCCACTACTCAGCTCCCCTGCTGGGGAATGGAGGCCTGGTGTGGAAGGAGAGAAGGGGTTCCCCGGTACCCGAGGGCTTCCCCCTAACCCAGGACTGGCCCGTGGCATCCTGGGTGACATAAAAGAGGTAGGGGTGGCTGTGAGTGGGCTGCTCAAAGGAGAGGGGCTGTTGACCTGCTGGGGAAAGGTCCGATTAGGCGTCAGGTAGCCTGTGGGTGTGGCTGGATTATGTCCGTGGGGGGAGGTGTTGGTGTTGTTGGGGTGAAGGCCCGAGGTGGCGAGGCCTTGGGTCCAGTTGCTGCTGGGAGGAAGGGAAGGCGAGCGGGAGGGAGTTTGGGCAAGGCTGCCAAGGGTCGGAAGGCTGGGGTTAGTGTTTTCCTGAGAGCTAGAAGTGTTGTGTTCCCTGGAGGAAAAAAAGGAGGAAAAAAAACCCAAAAAAGATGACTGAAACCTGAGCAGACCATGTGGCCGAGCAGAAAGTTTGGAATGATCGTACCTGTCAATAGTGTGAATGCCCATAATGAAGGGCTGTACGTCAGGGTTGGGGGGGCAGCAGAACTTGCAGCGGGTTTGAGCGCTGAGCGGGGTGCCGTCACTTAACGCGAAATGGTACAACGGGCTGATAGCGGTGCCATGAGTCATCACTGATGGGGATACCAACACACACACACACACACACACAACCACACCCACACACCCACACACCCACACACCCACACACACACAGCGCAAGAAAAAAGAGGCAAACACAGGGTTCAGACCATTTCCAGCAATACAGAGAGACAAACAAATGTGTCGGGAAAAGAAGATAGTCCTTCGATGCTTCTCTACGGCTCTACCACACTTTTGTCATCGATTAATCCAACGATTATTTTGCATATTACTCTAAAGATTTTTTAACTGAACTTCATCACTGGAGTAATATGCAGTTAAGATAATCACTGGCAAATGTATTTTTGTCTGTCTCTATCAATTATGATCCCCTTTCTTCTGCTTGTCTTTACAATGTTTACACATCTCCTGCGCATATGAAAAGTTATTGAAATGTAGTATGCAATTCGATCTATTTAATGCAGGGCTGCACGAAAATACGAAAATATCTAATTGGGATTATTTTGACTGATATTGCGATTGCGATATAATTCACGATATTGGAGGGAATGATCATTTTTGTATCGTTATTCTCATTTTGATTGAAAAGTATTTACGCAGCTGGCCGAGAGTATATCAATGATTTCTGGAAGTTGAACAATCAATCGCGGCTACTCACCCTCATGCAGCAGCTTCTTGGCGTGGGAGGGCTCTTTGCCCTGCGGCTGAAAGAAAGCGTAGATACACTTCCTGACCAGGTCCTCCCAGCCAGGCCGGCCTGTCGCCCGCAAAGCACTAGTTTCTATGGAGATGATCTTCCCTGGAGGAGAGCACCACACACACACACACACACACACACACACACACACACACACACACACACACACACACACACACACACACACACACACACACACACACACACACACACACACACACACACACACACACAGTCAGATTTCAACATCTGCAGTAGCCTCCATACACGAAAAAAGTTGTTTTTTGAGTTGGAACTTTTCCTAAAATGCTCTTAAGGCCAGCATTTTTGTTTCTCTAACTAAATTCTTTTACGACTTTTCACTGGACATAAATACATATTATTGATATAACATTATAAAAGAAAGCTTTAAAGTATGATAAGAGTATCTGTAAATTATGCTACTTTCCTGTAATGTACAGATATGGAGTATACCTCTCAAAAGTCCATCGTATTCCAGGAATCCTGACTATTATATTATACCTGTGTGTGTGTGTGTGTGTGTGTGTGTGTTACCTGTAGGGTCCTGCTTCGTAATGAAAGACTCAGTGCTCAAAGGCTGGGCGCGAGGTATCCGACAGGCAATACAGATCAGGCAGCTCTGCAGGTCTGAAGAAAGAAAGGAAATGAGCGGTGAATTTTGTGTGTGTGTGTGTGTGTGTCGGGTACTGTAAGCCACAGAAAACCAAAGGTATTGGGGACAAAGGGAAACAAAAAAAGAGAAAAAATAGATGTGCCTGTCAAAACTGCCATGGAAAGATATATTTATATTTTTTTAATATCCTTCTCAGATACACGCAGTTGGTAAGAAATACATGACAACCTGTCAAAAATCTGATCATCATTTTGGCTTCTCTGTATAAATGACAAGTTGTAATGGCCGATCAAAGCTTGGAAATGTGTCAAATGAGCTGTCAATCGTAACTCTGATGCAAACAACAGATGTTGGGACTTAAAATCGACACAAAAAATAGAAAGATGTAGGATTAAGGGTTAGCTAACCCTAACCCTGTGAGTACAATTCTACAATCCACAAGAGCCAGTTCTTATCAAAATGACTAAAAGCAGGCAGCAGTTCAACAGCACAGTAAATCTGCAATGCATCACTCAGTTTTATCAAGGCCATTGTACCAACGACTCCAAGAAAATATAAAAATGTCCTGCAAGAATCTGGTCACTGTCCAACTGGTCAGACAGTGGAAGCTGTGATAGTGGAACATTGCAACATCGTTTGAAAACTATTCAAAACTTTCTCTCAGTAAAAAGATGAAAAAAAGGAAAAGCACACACTTCGCTCTTGCTATAGCATCACCATTATTTTGTTAAAGAATAATAAATGGTGAGGGATTTTCCTTTTTTTTCCCCAAGTATGTGATAATTTCCACCGCAACTGCACAGAAGAATAGTTGGATGTGCGCATTGTGTCTTCAAAACATTTACTCAGTTAAAAGAAAAAGACATCTGCATGACAAGTATTTTTGAACTATTTATCACCCTCTTAAAGAATACTCGTGCGTCCTCCGGTATACAAAAACAAGTGTCATAAGAATTTGTATCTTTTGTGGTATAAGTATACACAGCATTTATACCACTAATTTAATTAAAAAAAATAAGAAGAAAGGCGTTCACAGAAATAAAAACTAAATAAAGGTGAACAAACTTTATAGATACATTGTATTTTAAACAGATTTCCTTGTATAAATCTTCTGTATTGATATTGGTTTTAACAACTGTACAATCTATTGACTGAGTGCACTCGTGCGTGTGTGTGTGTGTGTGTGTGTGTGTGTGTGTTCGTTTGCATGTACCATCTCCCTCCTCCTGCATGGTCCGTGGTTGGGACACGGTGAAACACTGCATGATCTCATATTGCTGCCGAGCCTCCGGATTTTCGGAGTCCATCTCGTCCGGTGGCCTTTTCAGCATGCGACAGTTGAAGGTGTGGCTGTTCCTTCTGCCAGGTTCCTGTGGCCACGGCACGCCGTTTACTGGACAGGGAGGAACATAAACACAGAGTTTAGTATTGATAAGTACAATTAACTGTTGTTATTGAGATGTTAAAGGCACCCTGTGGATGTGGATTATGTTTTTATTAGCCGGTCGCTGTTTATTTTTGTCCTGCAATACGCATCCCTGCCAGAGGCGTTATTATGGATCCCACGTAACTTCTAGGCAAGTCCCGCCCTACGAAGGAGCTCGATTGGTTGGGGTTAGGCATTGACCTCGAGTGGTTAGGGTTAGGATAGCCGGTTGGTCAGGGGATAGGACCTGAACAAATCGGGTTACGTTACCTTGCGTAAGCATGCACACCTGGCCAATAGTAGTGTGCGAATGCTATTGAAGGGCGGGTCTTGCCTAGAAGTTGCGTGGGTTCCATATTAACACCTGCCAGAGGTTTCACACTATTCCACTGACTTACTAGCGGCAGTAATGCGCCAACAAACGCAGCTGTGTGCCAGCAAAGGCAGGAAGGAAGAAAAAAAAAAGGTTTTGTAAATGTTTTATGAGTTAGGATAAGGAAGTTTTTAAACATACAATAAAACTAATCGATGTGATACTTTGATATACATCAAGGTGACATGGCCGCGGTCAACTCAAATGATAGGTGTTTTGTTATACAAGGTATTTTTTGTTAGATTATGTTTTGGGCATTTCTGCCTTTTATGGATAGGACAGCTATGAAAGGGGGAGAGAGAGGGGAAAGACATGCAGGAAATCGTCAGAGGTCGGACTCGAACCCTGGACCTTCTGCGTCGAGGCATAAACCTCTGTGATGTGTGCATCTGCTCTACCAACTGAGCTAACCAGCTTAACCGTGATCCCCGTAGACATGGCTGCTTCTTTGTTATTTTTGTAACATTTCTTAGATTAAGCTTTTTTTCTTTCCCTTTATTTAAAAGAGTAAACCTGTTAAAGTGCTCATATTTTGCCAATTTTCAGGTTCATAATTGTATTTAGAGGTTGTACCAGAATAGGTTTATGTGATTTCATTTTCAGAATTTGCTGCTCCTCTTTTCACCCTGTGTATTGAGCTCTCTGTTTTAGCTACAGAGTGAGACATCACACTTCTATTCCATCTTTGTTGGGAGTCGCACATGCACAGTAAGTACTGCTAGCTTGTCAGTTGCAGAGTATGAGGGCGTGCCACGCTAGCAGCTAGGCGAGCATTATAGTGTTACAAAGTGACCACGTTTGTCTCTGAAGTAAAGGCTGGACTACAATAGAGCTGTTTGGAGCAGTTTGTGAACAGTGTTTTCTGTTGGAGATGGTAAGTCCCTTTGGGGGGGACTTTGGGCTTTTTCACTTTGTAAACCTATAAGGTGCACAAAAACATAAATAACACAATAAAGGAAAGGGAAAAAGCCGAAAAGCACATAATGAGCACTTTAAAAAAAACAATCATTTTTCCTCAAATAAATAATGTTTGCAATAGTATCTTTGACAGTTCTGTTAGCACAACAACAGTCCTGGGGTCCGTTTCACCAAATTTGCAGGATGAGATAATTTCTAGGGCCGCTTCTTTGTCGATTAATCTGTCAATTTGGTCTTAGTTTGCTAAGATTTCTCTGGTTGATTTGATTTCCAAGAAACCTTTGAGCACATCACTGGTAAACACAAGATTTAAAGTGGTGCTTTTGCAGAAACTCAGTTTTACAGATCTGTTGTTTAAATCCACTAATCGATAGTCTGACAAAATCATGTGTGTTAGTCAACTAAGAATTTCTGTAGCAGTAGTGAGAACAAACCTGTTTAAAAAAAAAATCCTTTTTCATCCTCAAAATAACAATCAGTTTGCACTAGTATCTTTGACAGCTCTGTTCACACAACAACAGTCCTGGGGTCCGTTTCACCAAATTTGCAGCAGGAGATAATTTCACCTTGCGCTCATTTTGAACATATATGAGCATACTTGCAATCCATGCACAAGCACACAAAAACCCTGAAGGAGTTGCAAATGTATCTGCAATTTGTGAGCGACAACAAATTGTGAAATGTGGCGCTGCCACCATTTGGGATCTGTGTCTAAACAATGCTCAAAATCGCTTTATTGAATTGGGCACCTGATTTCCAGTAAGCAAGCCAAATCCAAATGTCCTCTTGGCTCATTTCAAATGTTTTTTCAAGGTTGCTGGAAGATGCCAACGTTGTTGAGTGAGTAATCACTCCTGGCTCAAAATGAATGCAGCAGACACTTGCAGCTGCTACACACCGTATTAAGAAAAGGGTATTTTCTTTATTTTGCCCAGTTGTCACATTTGTTTTTTGTTTTCTTTTTTGGGTTCAGTTTATAAAACAAAGCACCCTAAAATCTCACCTACAAGACCCTCCTCTAAGGGACTGTTCGTCATTTATTTCCGGGGCCACCGGAGGAGTTTTGGGATCTTTAATCAAAAAAGACCTGACCCTCCCTTCACCAGCAATACATTTTGGATGACCCTCCAAAATGATATGGAAAAAAGGGATGACCCTCCCTAACAATGTATTGATGCATTCTGTACTGGTTTGCGCTTGCTCGCTTACAGCCATGACATACGTGATTAAACCTCTGCATTCTCATCTTACGCATCACACTCCTCTGTTATGGTGGCCATTTCAGTAGATTTACTCACTAACATTGTTGTGGAAACACTTCCTGCATTACTTCAAATACTAAGTTACTCATCTAGTAAACTAGTATTCACATGAAATAAAACAATAAAACATTGAGACCATTCAGCAAAGCACACTGGGTAATAACAAATTCAACACTGGTTGCTATGGACTCGTCACTAGGCTTCCTCAGTCATTGTATATTTTAGCATATAGGTAAAGCTGCCAAAGCTGAATGTTATCCAAAACTCCATTTCTCTGACGAGAATTTGAATTTGAAAGCTTGCATGCTACCACTCCTTCCTTCTCAAATGCCCTGAAAAGGCATATATATATATATATATATATATATATATATATATCTCACCGAGACCGAAAGGATATTTGAGTCGGGTATGGCTGCAGCCTGGAGACCTCCCGTCTCATGCCATCATCTCATGCCCTCCCGGCTTGGTGCAGTCCGCAAGCTTTGACTTTTCAAAATAAAAGCTTGCGTCTGGTCCGTTATGTTTTCGTACGGTGTTTTGGATGTTTTTGAACTAAACAGTATGGCAATCACGCTAATGAATAACATTATTTTTTCATCAGATGTCTTAGTTACAACACGATGAAGCTAGCAAAGCAGTTTTGTGTATATATGTGCGAGCGGGATTTATTCAGTTCGGGAAATCCCACGGTCTCTAAAGCTACAGTTCAAATTGTCTGGCTGACTAAACAGGGAGGGACCCATCTGCTAGTGATAGGGGCCGAGACTGAGAGAGCTACATGGGGCTACATGGATAAATATGCACCAAACAAGCCACTTTGAAATGTTGCTGTTCTCATGAATACAAAAGTTGGGTGACCCTCCCCCCTAGACTAAAAAAAATTGGATGACCCTCCCCTCAACAAAGAATAAAAAGACATGACCCTCCCCTATTTTCCTCCGGTGGTCCATTCCATAAATACTGAACAGTCCCTAAGAGTAATGCGTGTGTGGCTAAAATGTAATTTGTATTTAGTTTCTATATGATAGTGGGTTTTAAAGATCTGCGTTTCAGGTAGAAAGGAGAGCTGTAGTGACTGACACAACATTAAAAGCAGTTAGAAGATCAGAACAGAAAAATTGTTGTTGCCTACTGCACTCCTTTATCCTTATACAACCTCCCTCATCCCCCCTCCGTTTTCACTATAATCTCTTCTCAAGGTTGTGGCTTAAAAAAAATAAAATAACATTATCACAAAGAAGAAAGTCATTGTTACACTCTTCCCTCAATCCTCACACTCACCCACACATTCTCTTTACTCTGACCCTGTCCGAGCCCATTTTGCAGCTTTGTCAAAAACACTTAAAAACTTTTAATTCAAAATTTCCACAGTTCTTCACTCTGTCCTTCATCGTGGCTCTTCAAATGTGCTTTAGCTACAGTATTTTCCATAAATAAACCAAGTTAATTATCTGTATTTAGGACTACATTCTGATTCTGCTGCCAAAACCCATCTCCCTAATTGGTTCCATTGGCATGGAAACTGTAAAATTTGAAGATACTGAAAATGCAATTACCAAATATCTTTAAAAAAATAACGACTATTGGCATCTTAAACCTAGGATGTAAAGTATTAAGACAGCGGATGCATGCACACTCCTCCATACTTCCAGCACACTTACCCAGGCTTTTGGGCAGCAGATTGCGAACAAATTCATTGTGGTCTCCCACATGGAGGATGCTGTAGACACTTGAGGTCATCAGCTCCCCCTGGGCGTATCCAAGGTAACCCGTCACGTTCTCTGAAACAAAGATGATGCGACCCTCCCGGTTGACGACGAAGAAAAACCCATCAAGGGCCTGGATGGAAAATCAGATTGTGCGAGTTGAGTTTAGAGTAAAAATCTTTCTGAGGACTATTGTTAACTGCTCCTCAGATCTCTGCTGGGTAAATCCAGACAGCTAGCTAGACTATCTGTCCAATCTGAGTTTTCTTCTGCACGACTAAAACAACCTTTGAACGTTCC